>NW_027010027.1:12500-20000 GCF_036934945.1 Oncorhynchus masou masou
CTACTACTACTACTACTACTACTGCAACTACTACTACTACTACTACTACTACTACTACTATTACTACTACTACTACTGCTACTACTACTACTACTACTACTGCTACTACTACCGCTACTACTACTACTACTACTGCTACTACTACTACTACTACTACTACTACTACTACTACTACTACTGCCGCCGCCGCCGCCGCCGCCACCGCCACCGCCACCGCTACCGCTACCGCTACTACTACTGCTACTACTACTACTACTACTACTACTACTACTACTAATACTACCACTGTTATGTAGTGACACCAGTCAATCAGACCTGAGACCTAAAGTACGTATCACCATAATATCTGATATTACACTAAACATTAAACAGACAACGCTCTCACGCACTACAGGCAGTACCACCAGTTGCTTAGCAACCTTAAAATCACTGCAGTGAAACATAAGACAAAATGTAATTAATATTTTGAAAACAACACACATATTAGGATATTTTTCAACTCTGCAGGGCAAGTTTCTCTGGTTTAATCACATACTCTTAGCTCAGACATTTGATCATACGCAGTAATACATATTAACAATGTTGATATATATATATATATATATATATATAGGTAAGATACCTACGGGTATGGCCAGAGTGACGCAGGGTGTACGCACACAGGAACACACACACACAGGCAGGCAGGCACAGCTCCTGTTTACCGATTCAGATAGACTACATGACAGCTGGGTTGTAGACAATCTGTTCTAGAATCTGTTCTTACTGTCTGATACTCGGGAGAGACGCAGCGTATGATGATTGATCATAGAATGTATCATAGAATGTATCATAGAATGCACCATAGAATGTATCATAGAATGTATCATAGAATGTACCATAGAATGTATCATAGAATGTATCATAGAATGCACCATAGAATGTATCATAGAATGTATCATAGAATGCATCATAGAATGTATCATAGAATGTATCATAGAATGTATCATAGAATGTATTATAGAATATTAGCATAGAATGTATCATAGAATGTATTATAGAATATTAGCATAGAATGTATCATAGAATGTATCATAGAATGTATCATAGAATGTATCATAGAATATTAGCATAGAATGTATCATAGAATTTATTAAAGAATGTATCATAGAATGTATCATAGAATGTATCATAGAATATTAGCATAGAATGTATCATAGAATTTATTAAAGAATGTATCATAGAATTTATTACAGGATGTATCATAGAATGTACTATAGAATGTATGATAGAATGTATCATATCATTTATCATAGAATGCATCATAGAATGTATGATAGAATGTATGCAAGAATGTATCATAGAATGTATTATATATTATATTATATAATGTATAATAGAATTTATCATAGAATGTATCATAGAATGTATTATAGAATATTAGCATAGAATGTATCATAGAATTTATTAAAGAATGTATTATAGAATGTATGATAGACTGTATGATAGAATATATTATAGAATGTATCATAGAATGTATTATAGAATGTATGATATAATGTATGATATAATGTATCATAGAATGTACCATAGAATGTACTCGCGTCACATACTCTACTAAGTATCTATAACCTACTGTTGTCACGTTTACTCCCGCTCCCCCTCTCCGGCGCTCGACGTCGCCAAGTTGTCCCACCATTACGTACACCTGACACCATTGTTACGCGCACCTGCGCCTCATGACCCTCACCTGGACTCCATCACCTTCCTGATGACCTCCCCTCTATCTGTCACTGGCCCTTTGGATCTTTCCCCAGGCGTCATTGACTCTGTATCTGTTTCTTGTCTGTACGCTTCTCGTAGTTGTTGTTTAGTAATATGTTCTATTTATTATTCGATTTGAAATCCCTGTACTCGCACCCCGACTCCCAGGGTACACTTCAGGGTTCCCCAACTGGCAGCTCCAACAACTTTTATTTACAATTGTTTTATTGTTGGACATAAAAGACTGTAAAAACACCAAGAAATCTGCTCCAAGTTATTTTAATTTCAGAAATCTGTTCCCAAGTATTCCCACACATAATAGAGAAACAAGAAGTAATGATATACAAACGTAATCAAGGTTTGAAATTAAAAGATGATATTTTAGTCATATATTACATCTGTTTGGGCTTCTTGAAGCCGAACTGCACGTGAGGAGGACGGGCACGCAGATGAGCTTCCCCGAGACGGTTTCTGACAGTTTGTACAGAAATTCTTGCAAACCCACAGTTTCATCAGCTGCCCGGTGGCTGGTCTCTCCCTCTCTCCTTCCCTCTCCTCCTCTTCACTCATTCCTTCTCCCCCCCACCTCCCTCTCTCCTTCCCTCTCCTGCTCATCACTCCTTCCTTCTCTCCCCCCACCTCCCTCTCTCCCCACCTCCCTCTCTCCTTCCCTCTCCTCCTCATCACTCCTTCCTTCTCTCCCCCCACCTCCTTCTCTCCCCCCACCTCCCTCTCTCCCCACCTACCTCTATCCTTCCCTCTCCTCCACATCACTCCTTCCTTCTCCCCCACACCTCCCTCTCTCCTTCCTCTCCTCCTCATCACTCCTTCCTTCTCTCCCCCCACCTCCCTCTCCTCCTCTTCACTCCTTCCTTCTCCCCCCCACCTCCCTCTCTCCTTCCCTCTCCTCCTCTTCACTCCTTCCTTCTCTCCCCCACCTCCCTCTCTCCTTCCCTCATCACTCCTTCCATCACCCCCCCCCCACTGTTCACAAGCCTCTTAACCACCCATTGCCCCCCCTTCACCCTTCTCCTCCCCCGTCTACCTTCCACTCTCCTGTGGACAAGGTGCTGAGGTGAGAGCAGATTGAGGTGGTCACGTCAGTCTGATTCAGTAGAGGGGTTTGCACAGGTACAAAATACAACATGACAGAAGGGGCCCAAACCCCGAGGGCTTTTTCTTTCACACTGAACACGACTGTCTCCAGCATACATGTCCTTATACAACTATATATACAGTACAGTACAGTAAGAGAACATAATGCTCTGCAAGGTAAAATGGTCAAATTCTGTTGTTCTGCTCCTGAACAAGACAGTTAACCCACTGTTCCCCCGGTAGGCCGTCATTGTAAATAAGAATTTGAATAAGAACTTAAATTTCATTTCTAATGTGATATACAGTAAGCTACAGAGCATCCTACTCACACATGTAAATACACCCAATGTATCTTTACCACAATCACGATCCAGATGGAGACATGCTGTCACTTTCATTCCTAATGTTAATTACACAATCACACACTGGCATGTCCTACTCCCCAACACACTGGCATAACCTACATGTATCACTAGCCACTTTAAATATGCCACTTTGTTTACATACTCATCTCATATGTATATACTGTACTCGATACCATCTACTGTATCTTGCCTATGCTGCTCTGTACCATCACTCATTCATATATCTTTATGTACATATTCTTTATCCCCTTACACTTGTGTGTATAAGACAGTAGTTTTGGAATTGTTAGTTAGATTACTTGTTGGTTATTACTGCATTGTCCGAACGAGAAGCACAAGCATTTCGCTACACTCGCATTAACATCTGCTAACCAATGTGTATGTGACAAATAAAATTTGATTTGATTTGATTTCCCCAACACACTGGCATGCCCTCCTCCCCAACACACTGGCATGCCCTCCTCCCCAACACACTGGCATGCCCTCCTCCCCAACACACTGGCATTTTTATTTTTATTTTTATTTTTATTTTTTTTTGCAACAGGAATGTTTAGCTAAGCAGCTAGCTAACATCCACTGTCCACTAGCACTGTAGAAACTATTACACTCAACTGAACGACTCGATTAGCGTAGTGTCAGCTAGCTACATAGTTGTCTTCGCTGTCTTCGTATCCAAGATAATTGTGCAGTCTAGAGTGTGTAGACTTAGAGTGATTATCTTAATTTACCGAGGTTAGCTAGCCAGCTATTTGTCGTCCTTAACGTAGGAAATGCTGCTAGCTAGCTAGCCAACAGCTAGCCAACCTCTACCGAATTGAACTCCAACTACCCGGTCAACATTCCGTCGCTCCACAGGTAGTATCACATTTTTCATTTCACTTCATTACAGTACAACGGTTTGATTTGTTTGATCGTAGCTAGCTAGCTACATAGCCGTCTTTGTATCTAAGACAATTGTGTAGCCTAGAGCGATTTTCTAGGTTAGCTGGCCAGCTATTGTCGTTCTTCTAACGTAGCTAGCCAGCTAGCCCCCGAATAGCAGCACTGTAGTAACTATTACAGTACAACGGTTTGTTTTGTTTGATCGTAGCTAGCTAGCTACATAGCCGTCTTTGTATCTAAGACAATTGTGTAGCCTAGAGCGATTTTCTAGGTTAGCTGGCCAGCTATTGTCGTTCTTCTAACGTAGCTAGCCAGCTAGCCCCCGAATAGCAGCACTGTAGTAACTATTACAGTACAACGGTTTGTTTTGTTTGATCGTAGCTAGCTAGCTACATAGCCGTCTTTGTATCTAAGACAATTGTTTAGCCTAGAGCGATTTTCTAGGTTAGCTACATCGCAGCCACTACCAGCTAGCCTACTCCAGCAGTACTGTACCATTTCAATCATTTTAGTCAATAAGATTCTTGCTACGTAAGCTTAACTTTCTGAACATTCGAGACGTGTAGTCCACTTGTCATTCCAATCTCCTTTGCATTAGCGTAGCCTCTTCTGTACCCTGTCAACTATGTGTCTATCTATCCCTGTTCTCTCCTCTCTGCACAGACCATACAAACGCTCCACACCGCGTGGCCGCGGCCACCCTAATCTGGTGGTCCCAGCGCGCACGACCCACGTGGAGTTCCTGGTCTCCGGTAGCCTCTGGAACTGCCGATCTGCGGCCAACAAGGCAGAGTTCATCTCAGCCTATGCCTCCCTCCAGTCCCTCGACTTCCTGGCACTGACGGAAACATGGATCACCACAGATAACACTGCTACTCCTACTGCTCTCTCTTCGTCCGCCCACGTGTTCTCGCACACCCCGAGAGCTTCTGGTCAGCGGGGTGGTGGCACCGGGATCCTCATCTCTCCCAAGTGGTCATTCTCTCTCTCCCCTTACCCATCTATCTATCGCCTCCTTTGAATTCCATGCTGTCACAGTTACCAGCCCTTTCAAGCTTAACATCCTTATCATTTATCGCCCTCCAGGTTCCCTCGGAGAGTTCATCAATGAGCTTGATGCCTTGATAAGCTCCTTTCCTGAGGACGGCTCACCTCTCACAGTCCTGGGCGACTTTAACCTCCCCACGTCTACCTTTGACTCATTCCTCTCTGCCTCCTTTCCACTCCTCTCCTCTTTGACCTCACCCTCTCACCTTCCCCCTACTCACAAGGCAGGCAATACGCTCGACCTCATCTTTACTAGATGCTGTTCTTCCACTAACCTCATTGCAACTCCCCTCCAAGTCTCCGACCACTACCTTGTATCCTTTTCCCTCTCGCTCTCATCCAACACTTCCCACACTGCCCCTACTCGGATGGTATCGCGCCGTCCCAACCTTCGCTCTCTCTCCCCCGCTACTCTCTCCTCTTCCATCCTATCATCTCTTCCCTCTGCTCATACCTTCTCCAACCTTTCTCCTGATTCTGCCTCCTCAACCCTCCTCTCTTCCCTTTCTGCATCCTTTGACTCTCTATGTCCCCTATCCTCCAGGCCGGCTCGGTCCTCCCCTCCCGCTCCGTGGCTCGATGACTCATTGCGAGCTCACAGAACAGAGCTCCGGGCAGCCGAGCGGAAATGGAGGAAAATCCGCCTCCCTGCGGACCTGGCATCCTTTCACTCCCTCCTCTCTACATTTTCCTCCTCTGTCTCTGCTGCTAAAGCCACTTTCTACCACTCTAAATTCCAAGCATCTGCCTCTAACCCTAGGAAGCTCTTTGCCACCTTCTCCTCCCTCCTGAATCCTCCTCCCCCTCCCCCTCCTCCCTCTCTGCAGATGACTTCGTCAACCATTTTGAAAAGAAGGTCGACGACATCCGATCCTCGTTTGCTAAGTCAAACGACACCGCTGGTTCTGCTCACACTGCCCTACCCTGTGCTCTGACCTCTTTCTCCCCTCTCTCCAGATGAAATCTCGCTTCTTGTGACGGCCGGCCGCCCAACAACCTGCCCGCTTGACCCTATCCCCTCCTCTCTTCTCCAGACCATTTCCGGGGACCTTCTCCCTTACCTCACCTCGCTCATCAACTCATCCCTGACCGCTGGCTACGTCCCTTCCGTCTTCAAGAGAGCGAGAGTTGCACCCCTTCTGAAAAAACCTACACTCGATCCCTCCGATGTCAACAACTACAGACCAGTATCCCTTCTTTCTTTTCTCTCCAAAACTCTTGAACGTGCCGTCCTTGGCCAGCTCTCCCGCTATCTCTCTCAGAATGACCTTCTTGATCCAAATCAGTCAGGTTTCAAGACTAGTCATTCAACTGAGACTGCTCTTCTCTGTATCACGGAGGCGCTCCGCACTGCTAAAGCTAACTCTCTCTCCTCTGCTCTCATCCTTCTAGACCTATCAGCTGCCTTTGATACTGTGAACCATCAGATCCTCCTCTCCACCCTCTCCGAGTTGGGCATCTCCGGCGCGGCCCACGCTTGGATTGCGTCCTACCTGACAGGTCGCTCCTACCAGGTGGCGTGGCGAGAATCTGTCTCCTCGCCACGCGCTCTCACCACTGGTGTCCCCCAGGGCTCTGTTCTAGGCCCTCTCCTATTCTCGCTATACACCAAGTCACTTGGCTCTGTCATAACCTCACATGGTCTCTCCTATCATTGCTACGCAGACGACACACAATTAATCTTCTCCTTTCCCCTTCTGATGACCAGGTGGCGAATCGCATCTCTGCATGTCTGGCAGACATATCAGTGTGGATGACGGATCACCACCTCAAGCTGAACCTCGGCAAGACGGAGCTGCTCTTCCTCCCGGGAAGGACTGCCCGCTCCATGATCTCGCCATCACGGTTGACAACTCCATTGTGTCCTCCTCCCAGAGCGCTAAGAACCTTGGCGTGATCCTGGACAACACCCTGTCGTTCTCAACCAACATCATGGCGGTGGCCCGTTCCTGTAGGTTCATGCTCTACAACATCCGCAGAGTACGACCCTGCCTCACACAGGAAGCGGCGCAGGTCCTAATCCAGGCACTTGTCATCTCCCGTCTGGATTACTGCAACTCGCTGTTGGCTGGGCTCCCTGCCTGTGCCATTAAACCCTACAACTCATCCAGAACGCCGCAGCCCGTCTGGTGTTCAACCTTCCCAAGTTCTCTCACGTCACCCCGCTCCTCCGCTCTCTCCACTGGCTTCCAGTTGAAGCTCGCATCCGCTACAAGACCATGGTGCTTGCCTACGGAGCTGTGAGGGGAACGGCACCGCAGTACCTCCAGGCTCTGATCAGGCCCTACACCCAAGCAAGGGCACTGCGTTCATCCACCTCTGGCCTGCTCGCCTCCCTACCACTGAGGAAGTACAGTTCCCGCTCAGC
>NW_027010027.1:22500-36324 GCF_036934945.1 Oncorhynchus masou masou
ATCTATAGTAGTGACCCATCCAGCCAGGTGTATCTGGGGAGGGATTACGGCCATCTATAGTAGTGACCCATCCAGCCAGGTGTATCTGTGGAGGGATTACGGCCATCTATAATAGTGACCCATCCAGCTAGATGTGTCTGGGGAGGGATTACGGCCATCTATAATAGTGACCCATCCAGCTAGATGTGTCTGGGGGGGGATTACGGCCATCTATAATAGTGACCCATCCAGCCAGATCTGTCTGGGGGGATTACGGCCATCTATAATAGTGACCCATCCAGCTAGATGTGTCTGGGGGGGGATTACGGCCATCTATAATAGTGACCCATCCAGCCAGATGTGTCTGGGGGGATTACGGCCATCTATAATAGTGACCCATCCAGCTAGATGTGTCTGGGGGGGGATTACGGCCATCTATAGTATTTCATGAACATGTGAACATGTCTAGACAATAGTGACCCATCCAGCTAGATGTGTCTGGGGGGGGATTACGGCCATCTATAATAGTGACCCATCCAGCTAGATGTGTCTGGGGGGGGGATTACGGCCATCTATAATAGTGACCCATCCAGCTAGATGTGTCTGGGGGGGGATTACGGCCATCTATAATAGTGACCCATCCAGCTAGATGTGCCTGGGGGGGGATTACGGCCATCTATAATAGTGACCCATCCAGCTAGATGTGTCTGGGGGGGATTATGGCCATCTATAATAGTGACCCATCCAGCTAGATGTGTCTGGGGGGGGATTACGGCCATCTATAATAGTGACCCATCCAGCCAGATGTGTCTGGGGAGGGGGGGATTACGGCCATCTATAATAGTGACCCATCCAGCTAGATGTGTCTGGGGGGGGATTACGGCCATCTATAGTATTTCATGAACATGTGAACATGTCTAGACAATAGTGACCCATCCAGCTAGATGTGTCTGGGGGGGGGGATTACGGCCATCTATAGTATTTCATGAACATGTGAACATGTCTAGACAATAGTGACCCATCCAGCTAGATGTGTCTGGGGGGGGATTACGTGTCAGGATTTGGCCAGGGTTGTTCCGGGTTTGGTCACTAGATGCCCCCATTGTGCTTTTTGACCTTATGTTTTTTTCCCTTGTTCCCCATTATTATTTGCACCTGTGCCTCGTTTACCCTGATTGTATTTAAACCCTTAGTTTCCCTCAGTTCTGTGCTCTGTGTTTGTATGTTAGCACCCAGCCCTAGTGTTCTGTGTTTTCTTGTCGATTCCGGTGGATGCTCTTGTGGAATTCTGTTTTTGTTTTTGAGTATCTCTTGAGGCTTTTTTGTGCTATTCCTACCACCTTTTGGATTTGCCATTTTTGTATTGAAGGACTTCTCCTTTTTACTTTATTAAATACACCATCTTAAGTACTGCTGTGTCTGCCTCATCTTCTGGGTTCTGCTGACTATTCGTGGCTCAGTTGGTTAAGTGACTGTTTCTCACTCCGGAGACCCAGGTTCGTAACCGGGTCCTGACATTAAGGCCATCTATAATAGTGACCCATCCAGCTAGATGTGTCTGGGGGGGGGATTACGGCCATCTATAATAGTGACCCATCCAGCTACATGTGTCTGGGGGGGATTACAGCCATCTATAGTATTTCGTGAACATGTGAACATGTAACCAGGTAGGCTAGTTGAGAACACCTTTATTTAACCAGGTAGGCCAGTTGAGAACACCTTTATTTAACCAGGTAGGCTAGTTGAGAACACCTTTATTTAACCAGGTAGGCTAGTTGAGAACACCTTTATTTAACCAGGTAGGCCAGTTGAGAACACCTTTATTTAACCAGGTAGGCTAGTTGAGAACACCTTTATTTAACCAGGTAGGCTAGTTGAGAACACCTTTATTTAACCAGGTAGGCCAGTTGAGAACACCTTTATTTAACCAGGTAGGCTAGTTGAGAACACCTTTATTTAACCAGGTAGGCTAGTTGAGAACACCTTTATTTAACCAGGTAGGCTAGTTGAGAACACCTTTATTTAACCAGGTAGGCTAGTTGAGAACACCTTTATTTAACCAGGTAGGCTAGTTGAGAACACCTTTATTTAACCAGGTAGGCTAGTTGAGAACACCTTTATTTAACCAGGTAGGCCAGTTGAGAACACCTTTATTTAACCAGGTAGGCTAGTTGAGAACACCTTTATTTAACCAGGTAGGCTAGTTGAGAACACCTTTATTTAACCAGGTAGGCTAGTTGAGAACACCTTTATTTAACCAGGTAGGCCAGTTGAGAACAAGTTCTCATTTACAATTGCGACCTGGCCAAGATAAAGCAAAGCAGTTTGACACATATAACGACACAGAGTAACACATGGAGTAAAACAAACATACAGTCAATAATACAGTATAAACAAGTCTATATACAATGTGAGCAAATGAGATAAGGGAGGTAAAGGCAAAAAAAGGCCATGGTGGCGAAGTAAATACAATATAGCAAGTAAAACACTGGAATGGTAGATTTGCAATGGAAGAAATCTGGATAAGAGCGTCTGCTAAATGACTTAAATGTAAATGTAAATGTAAGAATGTGGAAAGTAGAAATAAAAATAATGGGGTGCAAAGGAGCAAAATAAATAAATAAATGAAATACAGTAGGGAAAGAGGTAGTTGTTTGGGCTAAATTATAGGTGGGCTATGTACAGGTGCAGTAATCTGTGAGCTGCTCTGACAGTTGGTGCTTAAAGCTAGTGAGGGAGATAAGTGTTTCCAGTTTCAGAGATTTTTGTAGTTCGTTCCAGTCATTGGCAGCAGAGAACTGGAAGGACGAGGCGGCCACAGAAAGAATTGGTTTTGGGGTGACTAGAGAGATATACCTGCTGGAGCATGTGCTACAGGTGGGAGATGCTATGGTGACCAACGAGCTGAGATAAGGGGGACTTTACCTAGCAGGGTCTTGTAGATGACATGGAGCCAGTGGGTTTGGCGACGAGTATGAAGCGAAGGCCAGCCAACGAGAGCGTACAGGTCACAATGGTGGGTAGTATATGGGGCTTTGGTTACAAAATGGATTGCACTGTGATAGACTGCATCCAATTTGTTGAGTAGGGTATTGGACGCTATTTTGTAAATGACATCGCCAAAGTCGAGGATTGGTAGGATGGTCAGTTTTACAAGGGTATGTTTGGCAGCATGAGTGAAGGATGCTTTGTTGCAAAATAGGAAGCCAATTCTAGATTTAACTTTGGATTGGAGATGTTTGATATGGGTCTGGAAGGAGAGTTTACAGTCTAAACAGACACCTAGGTATTTGTAGTTGTCCACGTATTCTAAGTCAGAGCCGTCCAGAGTAGTGATGTTGGACAGGCGGGCAGGTGCAGGTAGCGATTGGTTGAAGAGCATGCATTTAGTTTTACTTGTATTTAAGAGCAATTGGAGGCCATGGAAGGAGAGTTGTATGGCATTGAAGCTTGCCTGGAGGGTTGTTAACACAGTGTCCAAAGAAGGGCCAGAAGTATACAGAATGGTGTCGTCTGCGTAGAGGTGGATCAGAGACTCACCAGCAGCAAGAGCGACCTCATTGATGTATACAGAGAAGAGAGTCGGTCCAAGAATTGAACCCTGTGGCACCCCCATAGAGACTGCCAGAGGTCCGGACAGCAGACCCTCCGATTTGACACACTGAACTCTATCAGAGAAGTAGTTGGTGAACCAGGCGAGGCAATCATTTGAGAAACCAAGGCTGTCGAGTCTGCCGATGAGGATGTGGTGATTGACAGAGTCGAAAGCCCTGGCCAGATCAATGAATACGGCTGCACAGTAATGTTTCTTATCGATGGCGGTTAAGATATCTTTCAGGACCTTGAGCGTGGCTGAGGTGCACCCATGACCAGCTCTGAAACCAGATTGCATAGCAGAGAAGGTATGGTGAGATTCGAAATGGTCGGTAATCTGTTTGTTGACTTGGCTTTCGAAGACCTTAGAAAGGCATGGTAGGATATATATAGGTCTGTAGCAGTTTGGGTCAAGAGTGTGTCCCCCTTTGAAGAGGGGGATGACCGCAGCTGCTTTCCAATCTTTGGGAATCTCAGACGACACGCAAGAGAGGTTGAACGGGCTAGTAATAGGGGTGGCAACAATTTGGCAGATAATTTTAGAAAGAAAGGGTCCAGATTGTCTAGCCCGGCTGATTTGTAGGGGTCCAGATTTTGCAGCTCTTTCAGAACATCAGCTGAACGGATTTGGGAGAAGGAGAAATGGGGAAGGCTTGGGCAAGTTGCTGTGGGGGTGCAGTGCTGTTGACCAGGGTAGGAGTAGCCAGGTGGAAAGCATGGCCAGCCGTAGAAAATGCTTATTGAAATTCTCAATTATGGTGGATTTATCAGTGGTGACAGTGTTTCCTATCTTCAGTGCAGTGGGCAACTGGGAGGAGGTGTTCTTATTCTCCATGGACTTTACAGTGTCCCAGAACTTTTTGAGTTAGTGTTGCAGGAAGCAAATTTCTGCTTGAAAAAGCTAGCCTTGGCTTTTCTAACTGCCTGTGTATAATGGTTTCTAGCTTCCCTGAACAGCTGCATATCACGGGGCTGTTCGATGCTAATACAGAACGCCATAGGATGTTTTTGTGTTGGTTAAGGGCAGTCAGGTCTAAATTTCTTGAATGGGGCATGTTTATTTAAGATGGTTAGGAAGGCATTTAAAAAATATCCAGGCATCCTCTACTGATGGGATGAGATCAATATCCTTCCAGGATACCCCGGCC
Source organism: Oncorhynchus masou masou (assembly GCF_036934945.1). Taxonomy (NCBI): domain Eukaryota; kingdom Metazoa; phylum Chordata; class Actinopteri; order Salmoniformes; family Salmonidae; genus Oncorhynchus; species Oncorhynchus masou. Next base: position 27,222 of record NW_027010027.1, read on the forward strand.
AGGTCGATTAGAAAGGCCTGCTCGCTGAAGTGTTTCAGGGAGCATTTTACAGTGATGAGTGGGGCTCGTTTGACCGCTGACCCATTACGGATGCAGGCAATGAGGCAGTGATCGCTGAGATCTTGGTTGAAGACTGCAGAGGTGTATTTAGAGGGCAAGTTGGTTAGGATGATATCTATGAGGGTGCCCATGTTTAAGGCTTTAGGGAGGTACCTGGTAGGTTCATTGATAATTTGTGTGAGATTGAGGGCATCAAGTTTAGATTGTAGGATGGCTGGGGTGTTAAGCATGTTCCAGTTTAGGTCGCCTAGCAGCACGAGCTCTGAAGATAGATGGGGGGCAATCAGTTCACATATGGTGTCCAGAGCACAGCTGGGGGCAGAGGGTGGTCTATAGCAGACTGCAACGGTGAGAGACTTGTTTTTAGAGGTGGATTTTTAAAAGTAGAAGTTCAAATTGTTTGGGTAATAAATAAACATAGAATGTATTTTATATAGTGTCTGTTGGGTGCATGGCCTCACGTGTCAACCTTTAAAGAGATGGGTGGGGCTAAAGCTTAAGAGGGTGTGAACCATGCTGAATGGGTGTAGACAAGGAAGAGCTCTCCAGTAGGTACCAAAACATTCAAGGTCCATTTTCTCAAAAGTGGAGTTACACTTTTACCAACTTGACTTTCCCAATGTCCTCAACATACCATTTTGGAGCTCTGAGTCTCTACTTCTATACAATGTAAAATAAAACACTTGTTTACACAAATGTTGCTACATAAGACCGAATGAGACATTCTCCCATCGTTGGAGAGAAAGACCAGCCGATGATGGAAAACAAATTAACAGCAATAGCGTTAGGGGAGAGTGGGGTATGTTGAGCCAAAGGGGTAAGTTGAGTCACTCTTGTTTCTAGGAAACCAAACAAAAATGTAATAATTTAAAGAAATATTTCGGAAGAGGTCATCATTTCATGGAGTCTGTGAAGGAAGAAACCACATGGAAAAGGTGGAAAGCAAGTTTGATCCCCCAAAACCTTGTTTTCCCCAAGTCAAAACGGTGACCCTGTTTATAGAACTGACCCTGGATATAGAACTGACCCTGGATATAGAACTGACCCTGTTTATAGAACTGACCCTGTTTATAGAACTGACCCTGGATATAGAACTGACCCTGTTTATAGAACTGACCCTGTTTATAGAACTGACCCTGGATATAGAACTGACCATGTTGATAGAACTGACCCTGTTTATAGAACTCACCCTGGATATAGAACTGACCCTGGATATAGAACTGACCCTGTTTATAGAACTGACCCTGTTTATAGAACTGAGCCTGGATATAGAACTGACCCTGGATATAGAACTGACCCTGTTGATAGAACTGACCCTGGATATAGAACTGACCCTGTTTATAGAACTGACCCTGTTTATAGAACTGACCCTGTTGATAGAACTGACCCTGGACATAAAACTGACCCTGGCTATAGAACTGACCCTGGATATAGAACTGACACTGGATATAGAACTGACCCTGTTTATAGAACTGACCCTGTTTATAGAACTCACCCTGGATATAGAACTGACCCTGGATATAGAACTGACCGTGTTGATAGAACTGACCCTGGATATAGAACTGACCCTGTTTATAGATCTGACCCTGGATATAGAACTGACCCTGGATATAGAACTCACCCTGGATATAGAACAGACCCTGTATATAGAACTGACCGTGTTGATAGAACTGACCCTGGATATAGAACTGACCCTGTTTATAGAACTGACCCTGTTTATAGAACTGACCCTGTTTATAGAACTCACCCTGGATATAGAACTGACCCTGTTTATAGAACTGACCCTGTTTATAGAACTGACCCTGGATATAGAACTGACCCTGTTGATAGAACAGACCCTGTTGATAGAACTGACCCTGTTGATAGAACTAACCCTGTTTATAGAACTGACCCTGGATATAGAACTGACCCTGTTTATAGAACTGACCATGTTAATAGAACTGACCCTGTTTATCGAACTGACCCTGGATATAGAACTGACCCTGTTTATCGAACTGACCCTGGATATAGAACTGACCCTGGATATAGAACTGACCCTGTTTATCGAACTGACCCTGGATATAGAACTGACCCTGTTTATCGAACTGACCCTGGATATAGAACTGACCCTGGATATAGAACTGACCCTGTTTATCGAACTGACCCTGGATATAGAACTGACCCTGTTGATAGAACAGACCCTGTTTATAGAACTGACCCTGGATATAGAACTGACCCTGTTTATCGAACTGACCCTGGATATAGAACTGACCCTGGATATAGAACTGACCCTGTTTATCGAACTGACCCTGGATATAGAACTGACCCTGTTTATCGAACTGACCCTGGATATAGAACTGACCCTGGATATAGAACTGACCCTGTTTATCGAACTGACCCTGGATATAGAACTGACCCTGTTGATAGAACAGACCCTGTTTATAGAACTGACCATGGATATAGAACTGAACCTGTCCATTGTGTGTTTTTCATGTGTAAAAAAAATATATATACGATTTTGATAGTGAATACTGCACGGTTGAGAAGGGCTTGCACACAAAAAACTACAACTGGAATGTCCGGAGTGACACGCCACACACTTTACTTGGTCAGAAAAGAAAAACTAGAGACATCTCATATTGACACAACATTTGTGCGTAAAAGCGGCACTCAGATCACAGATGTACTCACCACGTAGAGTTGCTTCCACGACAGGGCCCATTCCTGCAGGGTGGACGTCACCTCCGTCACAATGGGGTCTTCCAGCAACACCACTGTCTCATACTGCCTGTAGAATACAAAACAATAACGTAAAGCTCTATGAAACTGGTTGGTGAGGTTGCTTGTGTCTGTCTGTGTCTTGTGTATCTAGACACAGGAACCCCGCGCACACACACAACCACATAGACACACGCTCGCACGCACGCACACACACACACACACACACACACCAAGATGATTCACCACACAGCATCAAAATGGGGAGTGTGTGTGTGTGTGTGTACATGTTTAGATACCTGACATATTGTCAACGTGTTTCTATCTCCACCCAACAGACTATTATCTAAGACTTCCTCCTAAATCATTCAGAAGTCAGACGTTTTAAAATCGCTTTGTCAAACACTCAAACAAACTGCCATTCTACAGCTCTCACAACACTAACAGCCTCTCAGTCCCCCAGCCTAACCCCCTCCCATCTCCTCTCTCTCAGTCCCCCAGCCTAACCCCCTCCTATCTCCTCTCTCTCTCTCTCACTCCCCCAGCCTAACCCCCTCTCATCTCCTCTCTCTCTCTCTCACTCCCCCAGCCTAACCCCCTCCCATCTCCTCTCTCTCTCTCAGTCCCCCAGCCTAACCCCCTCTCATCTCCTCTCTCTCTCTCAGTCCCCCAGCCTAACCCCCTCTCATCTCCTCTCTCTCTCTCACTCCCCCAGCCTAACCCCCTCTCATCTCCTCTCTCCCTCAGTCCCCCAGCCTAACCCCCTCCCATCTCCTCTCTCTCTCTCTCTCTGTCACCCAGCCTAACCCCCTCTCATCTCCTCTCTCTCACTCCCCCAGCCTAACCCCCTCCCATCTCCTCTCTCTCAGTCCCCCAGCCTAACCCCCTCCCATCTCCTCTCTCTCTGTCTCCCAGCCTAACCCCTCCCATCTCCTCTCTCTCTCTCAGTCCCCCAGCCTAACCCCCTCCCATCTCCTCTCTCTCTCTCAGTCCCCCAGCCTAACCCCCTCCCATCTCCTCTCTCTCTCTCAGTCCCCCAGCCTAACCCCCTCCCATCTCCTCTCTCTCTGTCTCCCAGCCTAACCCCCTCCCATCTCCTCTCTCTCTCTCAGTCCCCCAGCCTAACCCCCTCTCATCTCCTCTCTCTCTCTCAGTCCCCCAGCCTAACCCCCTCCCATCTCCTCTCTCTCTCTCTCTCTCAGTCCCCCAGCCTAACCCCCTCCCATCTCCTCTCTCTCTCTCTCTGTCACCCAGCCTAACCCCCTCTCATCTCCTCTCTCTCACTCCCCCAGCCTAACCCCCTCCCATCTCCTCTCTCTCAGTCCCCCAGCCTAACCCCCTCCCATCTCCTCTCTCTCTGTCTCCCAGCCTAACCCCCTCCCCATCTCCTCTCTCTCTCTCAGTCCCCCAGCCCTAACCCCCTCCCATCTCCTCTCTCTCTCAGTCCCCCAGCCTAACCCCCTCCCATCTCCTCTCTCTCTCTGTCTCCCAGCCTAACCCCTCCCATCTCCTCTCTCTCTCTCTGTCACCCAGCCTAACCCCCTCCCATCTCCTCTCTCTCTCTCAGTCCCCCAGCCTAACCCCCTCCCATCTCCTCTCTCTCTCTCTCTGTCACCCAGCCTAACCCCCTCTCATCTCCTCTCTCTCTCTCAGTCCCCCAGCCTAACCCCCTCCTCTCTCTCTCTCTCTCTCTCTCTCTCTCTCTCTCTCAGTCCCGCAGCCTAACCCCCTCCCTCTCCCTCTCTCTCTCAGTCCCCCAGCCTAACCCCCCCTCTCTCTCTCTCTCTCTCTCTCTCCCTCAGTCCCCCAGCCTAACCCCCCCTCCTCTCTCTCTCTCTCTCTCTCTCTCTCAGTCCCCCAGCCTAACCCCTCCCATCTCCTCTCTCTCAGTCCCCCAGCCTAACCCCCTCCCATCTCCTCTCTCTCAGTCCCCCAGCCTAACCCCTCCCATCTCCTCTCTCTCTCAGTCCCCCAGCCTAACCCCCTCCCATCTCCTCTCTCTCTCTCTCAGTCCCCCAGCCTAACCCCCTCCCATCTCCTCTCTCTCTCTCTCTCAGTCCCCCAGCCTAACCCCCTCCCATCTCCTCTCTCTCTCTCAGTCCCCCAGCCTAACCCCCTCTCATCTCCTCTCTCTCTCTCAGTCCCCCAGCCTAACCCCCTCTCATCTCCCTCTCTCTCTCTCAGTCCCCCAGCCTAACCCCCTCTCATCTCTCTCTCTCTCTCAGTCCCCCAGCCTAACCCCCTCTCATCTCTCTCTCTCTCTCAGTCCCCCAGCCTAACCCCCTCTCATCTCCTCTCTCTCTCTCAGTCCCCCAGCCTAACCCCCTCCCATCTCCTCTCTCTCAGTCCCCCACCCTAACCCCCTCCCATCTCCTCTCTCTCTCAGTCCCCCAGCCTAACCCCCTCTCATCTCCTCTCTCTCTCTCAGTCCCCCAGCCTAACCCCCTCCCATCTCCTCTCTCTCAGTCCCCCAGCCTAACCCCCTCCCATCTCCTCTCTCTCTCAGTCCCCCAGCCCTAACCCCCTCTCATCTCCTCTCTCTCTCAGTCCCCCAGCCTAACCCCTCCCATCTCCTCTCTCTCTCTCTCAGTCCCCCAGCCTAACCCCCTCCCATCTCTCTCTCTCTCTCTCTCAGTCCCCCAGCCTAACCCCCTCCCATCCTCTCTCTCTCTCAGTCCCCCAGCCTAACCCCCTCTCATCTCCTCTCTCTCTCTCTCAGTCCCCCAGCCTAACCCCCTCCCATCTCCTCTCTCTCTCTCTCAGTCCCCCAGCCTAACCCCCTCCCATCTCCCTCTCTCTCTCTCAGTCCCCCAGCCTAACCCCTCCCTCTCTCTCTCTCTCTCTCCCTCAGTCCCCCAGCCTAACCCCCCCTCTCCTCTCTCTCTCTCTCTCTCTCTATCTCTCTCAGTCCCCCAGCCTAACCCCCCTCCCATCTCCCTCTCTCTCTCTCTCTCTCTCTCTCTCTCTCTCTCTCTCTCTCTCTCTCTCAGTCCCCCGGCCTAACCCCCCTCTCATCTCCTCTCTCTCTCTCTCAGTCCCCCAGCCTAACCCCTCTCCCATCTCCTCTCTCTCTGTCTCCCAGCCTAACCCCCTCCCATCTCCTCTCTCTCTCTCAGTCCCCCAGCCTAACCCCCTCCCATCTCCTCTCTCTCTCAGTCCCCCAGCCTAACCCCCTCCCATCTCCTCTCTCTCTCTGTCTCCCAGCCTAACCCCCTCCCATCTCCTCTCTCTCTCTCAGTCCCCCAGCCTAACCCCCTCCCATCTCCTCTCTCTCTCTCAGTCCCCCAGCCTAACCCCTCCCATCTCCCTCTCTCTCTCTCTCTGTCACCCAGCCTAACCCCCTCTCATCTCCTCTCTCTCTCTCAGTCCCCCAGCCTAACTCTCTCTCTCTCTCTCTCTCTCTCTCTCTCTCTCAGTCCCCCAGCCTAACCCCCTCCCATCTCCTCTCTCTCAGTCCCCCAGCCTAACCCCCTCCTCTCTCTCTCTCTCTCCCTCAGTCCCCCAGCCTAACCCCCTCCTCTCTCTCTCTCTCTCTCTCTCTCTCTCTCTCAGTCCCCCAGCCTAACCCCCTCCCATCTCCTCTCTCTCAGTCCCCCAGCCTAACCCCCTCCCATCTCCTCTCTCTCAGTCCCCCAGCCTAACCCCCTCCCATCTCCCTCTCTCTCTCAGTCCCCCAGCCTAACCCCCTCCCATCTCCTCTCTCTCTCAGTCCCCCAGCCTAACCCCTCCCATCTCCTCTCTCTCTCTCAGTCCCCCAGCCTAACCCCCCTCTCATCTCCTCTCTCTCTCAGTCCCCCAGCCTAACCCCCTCTCATCTCTCTCTCTCTCTCAGTCCCCCAGCCTAACCCCCTCTCATCTCTCTCTCTCTCTCAGTCCCCCAGCCTAACCCCCTCTCATCTCTCTCTCTCTCTCAGTCCCCCAGCCTAACCCCCCTCTCATCTCTCTCTCTCTCTCAGTCCCCCAGCCTAACCCCCTCCCATCTCCTCTCTCTCAGTCCCCCAGCCTAACCCCTCCCATCTCCTCTCTCTCTCTCAGTCCCCCAGCCTAACCCCCTCCCATCTCCTCTCTCTCTCTCTCAGTCCCCCAGCCTAACCCCCTCCCATCTCCTCTCTCTCTCTCAGTCCCCCAGCCTAACCCCCTCTCATCTCCTCTCTCTCTCTCAGTCCCCCAGCCTAACCCCCTCCCATCTCCCTCTCTCTCTCTCAGTCCCCCAGCCCTAACCCCCTCCCATCTCTCTCTCTCTCAGTCCCCCAGCCTAACCCCTCCCATCTCCTCTCTCTCTCTCAGTCCCCCAGCCTAACCCCCTCCCATCTCCTCTCTCAGTCCCCCAGCCTAACCCCCTCCCATCTCCTCTCTCTCTCTCAGTCCCCCAGCCTAACCCCTCCCATCTCCCTCTCTCTCTCAGTCCCCCAGCCTAACCCTCCTCTCTCTCTCTCTCTCTCTCTCTCTCTCTCTCCCTCAGTCCCCCAGCCTAACCCCCTCCCATCTCCTCTCTCTCTCAGTCCCCCAGCCTAACCCCCTCCCATCTCCTCTCTCTCTCTCAGTCCCCCAGCCTAACCCCCTCCCATCTCCTCTCTCTCTCTCAGTCCCCCAGCCTAACCCCCTCTCATCTCCTCTCTCTCTCTCAGTCCCCCAGCCTAACCCCCTCTCATCTCCCTCTCTCTCTCAGTCCCCCAGCCTAACCCCCTCTCATCTCCTCTCTCTCTCTCTCAGTCCCCCAGCCTAACCCCCTCCCATCTCCTCTCTCTCAGTCCCCCAGCCTAACCCCCTCCCATCTCTCTCTCTCTCAGTCCCCCAGCCTAACCCCCTCCCATCTCTCTCTCTCTCTCTCAGTCCCCCAGCCTAACCCCCTCCCATCTCCTCTCTCTCTCTCAGTCCCCCAGCCTAACCCCCTCTCATCTCCTCTCTCTCTCTCAGTCCCCCAGCCTAACCCCCTCCCATCTCCTCTCTCTCTCTCTCAGTCCCCCAGCCTAACCCCCTCTCATCTCCTCTCTCTCTCTCAGTCCCCCAGCCTAACCCCCTCCCATCTCCTCTCTCTCTCTCTCTCTCTCATCTCCTCTCTCTCTCTCTCTCTCTCTCAGTCCCCCAGCCTAACCCCCTCTCATCTCCTCTCTCTCTCAGTCCCCCAGCCTAACCCCCTCCCATCTCCTCTCTCTCTCTCAATTCAATCCAATTCAATTCAAGGGGCTTTATTGGCATGGGAAACATGTGTTAACATTGCCAAAGCAAGTAAGGTATATAATATATAAAGTGAAATAAACAATAAAAATTAACAGTAGACATCACACATACAGAAGTTTCAAAACAATAAAGACATTACAAATGTCATATTATATATATATATATATATATATACAGTGTTTTTACAATGTGCAAATGGTAAAGGACACAAGATAAAATAAATAAGCATAGATATGTGTTGTATTTACAATGGTGCGTGTTCTTCACTGGTTGCCCTTTTCTCGTGGCAACAGGTCACAAATCTTGCTGCTCTGATGGCACACTGTGGAATTTCACCCAGTAGATATGGGAGTTTTTCAAAATTGGATTTGTTTTCGAATTCTTTGTGGATCTGTGTAATCTGGGGGAAATATGTCTCTCTAATATGGCCATACATTGGGCAGGAGGTTAGGAAGTGCAGCTCAGTTTCCACCTCATTTTGTGGGCAGTGAGCACATAGCCTGTCTTCTCTTGAGAGCCATGTCTGCCTACGTCGGCCTTTCTCAATAGCAAGGCTATGCTCGCTGAGTCTGTACATAGTCAAAGCTTTCCTTAATTTTGGGTCAGTCACAGTGGTCAGGTATTCTGCCGCTGTGTACTCTCTGTGTAGGGCCAAATAGCATTCTAGTTTGCTCTGTTTTTTGTTAATTCTTTCCAGTGTGTCAAGTAAATATCTTTTTGTTTTCTCATGATTTGGTTGGGTCTAATTGTGCTGCTGTCATGGGGCTCTGTAGGGTGTGTTTGTGAACAGAGCCCCAGGACCAGCTTGCTTAGGGGACTCTTCTCCAGGTTCATCTCTCTGTAGGTGATGGCTTTGTTGTGGAAGGTTTGGGAATCGCTTCCCTTTTAGGTGGTTATAGAATTTAACTGCTCTTTTCTGGATTTTGATAATTAGTGGGTATCGGCCTAATTCTGCTCTGCATGCATTATTTGGTGTTCTACGTTGTACACTGAGGATATTTTTGCAGAATTCTGCGTGCAGAGTCTCAATTTGGTGTTTGTCCCATTTGTGAAGTCTTGGTTGGTGACCCCAGACCTGACAACCATCTCCTCAGTCCCCCAGCCTAACCCCTCCCATCTCCCTCTCTCTCTCTCAGTCCCCCAGCCTAACCCCCTCCCATCTCCT
>NW_027010028.1:0-10000 GCF_036934945.1 Oncorhynchus masou masou
TATTACTTCGAACAGACGTATTACTAACACTCAGACAGGGTGGGCATTATCAGGGGATAACACTTCAGGGTGGGCATTATCAGGGGATAACACACATAGACATACAATGGCATTATCAGGGATAACACTCAGACAGGGTGGCATTATCAGATGATAACACCAGACAGGGTGGGCATTATCAGGGGATAACATTCAGAAAGGGTGTCATTATCATATCAGGGGATAACACTTGCAGAAAGAAGGGTGTCATTATCAGGGGATACATTATTATCAGGGGATAACACTCAGACAGGGTGGGCATGCTCAGGGGATAACACTCAGACAGGGTGGGCATTATCAGGGGATAACACTCAGACAGGGTGGGCATTATCAGGGGATAACACTCAGACAGGGGTGGGCATTATCAGGGGATAACACTCAGACAGAGTGGGCATTATCAGGGGATAACACTCAGACAGGGGTGGGCATTATCAGGATAACACTCAGACAGGGTGGGCATTATCAGGGGATAACACTCAGACAGGGTGGGCATTATCATGGGATAACACTCAGACAGGGTGGGTTATCAGGGGATGTGCTGCACTCAGACAGGGTGGGCATTATCGGGGGATAACACTCGACAGGGTGGGCATTATCAGGGGATAACACTCAGACAGGGTGACATTATCAGGGGATAACACTCAGACAGGGTGGGCATTATCAGGGGATAACACTCAGACAGGGTGGCATTATCAGGGGATAACACTCAGACAGGGTGGCATTATCAGGGGATAACACTCAGACAGGGTGGGCATTATCAGGGGATAACACCCAGACAGGGTGGGCATTATCAGGGGATAACACACAGACAGGGTGGCATTATCAGGGGATAACACTCAGACAGGGTGGGCATTATCAGGGGATAACACACAGACAGGGTGGCATTATCAGGGGATAACACTCAGACAGGGTGGGCATTATCAGGGGATAACACTCAGACAGGGTGTCATTATCAGGGGATAACACTCAGACAGGGTGGGCATTATCAGGGGATAACACTCAGACAGGGTGGCATTATCGAGGGGATAACACTCCAGACAGGGTGGGCATTATCCAGGGGATAACACTCCAGACAGGGTGGCATTATCAGGGGATAACACTCAGACAGGGTGGGCATTATCAGGGGATAACACTCAGACAGGGTGGGCATTATCAGGGGATAACACTCAGACAGGGTGGCATTATCAGGGGATAACACTCAGACAGGGTGGGCATTATCAGGGGATAACACTCAGACAGGGTGGGCATTATCAGGGGATAACACTCAGACAGGGTGGGCATTATCATGGGATAACACTCAGACAGGGTGGCATTATCAGGGGATAACACTCAGACAGGGTGACATTATCAGGGGATAACACTCAGACAGGGTGGGCATTATCAGGGGATAACACTCAGACAGGGTGGGCATTATCAGGGGATAACACTCAGACAGGGTGGCATTATCAGGGGATAACACTCAGACAGGGTGGGTATTATCAGGGGATAACACTCAGACAGGGTGGGCATTATCATGGGATAACACTCAGACAGGGTGGCATTATCAGGGGATAACACTCAGCCAGGGTGGGCATTATCAGGGGATAACACTAAGACAGGGTGGACATTATCAGGGGATAACACTCAGACAGGGTGGCATTATCAGATGATAACACTCAGACAGGGTGGGCATTATCAGGGGATAACACTCAGACAGGGTGGGCATTATCAGGGGATAACACTCAGACAGGGTGGGTATTATCAGGGGATAACACTCAGACAGGGTGGACATTATCAGAGGATAACACTCAGACAGGGTGGGTATTATCAGGGGATAACACTCAGACAGGGTGGCATTATCAGGGGATAACACTCAGACAGGGTGGGCATTATCAGGGGATAACACTCAGACAGGGTGGGTATTATCAGGGGATAACACTCAGACAGGGTGGACATTATCAGAGGATAACACTCTCAGACAGGGTGGGCATTATCAGGGGATAACACTCAGACAGGGTGGGCGTATCAGGGGATAACATGGGTATTATCAGGGGATAACACTCAGACAGGGTGGACATTATCAGAGGATAACACTCAGACAGGGTGGGCATTATCAGGGGATAACACTCAGACAGGGTGGGCATTATCAGGGGATAACACTCAGACAGGGTGGGCATTATCAGGGGATAACACTCAGACAGGGTGGGCATTATCAGGGGATAACACTCAGACAGGGTGACATTATCAGGGGATAACACTCAGACAGGGTGGGCATTATCAGGGGATAACACACATACATGGTGTCATTATCAGGGGATAACACTCAGACAGGGTGGGCATTATCAGGGGATAACACTCAGACAGGGTGGACATTATCAGGGGATAACACTCAGACAGGGTGTCATTATCAGGGGATAACACTCAGACAGGGTGGCATTATCAGGGGATAACATTCAGACAGGGTGGGCATTATCAGGGGATAACACTCAGACATGGTGGGCATTATCAGGGGATAACACTCAGACAGGGTGGACATTATCAGAGGATAACACTCAGACAGGGTGGGCATTATCAGGGGATAACACTCAGGCGGGTGGCATTATCAGGGGGATAACAGACAGGGTGGGCATTATCAGGGGATAACACTCAGACATGGTGGGCATTATCAGGGGATAACACTCAGACAGGGTGGGCATTATCAGGGGATAACACTCAGACAGGGTGGGCATTATCAGGGGATAACACTCAGACAGGGTGGCATTATCAGGGGATAACACTCAGACAGGGTGGGCATTATCAGAGGATAACACTCAGACAGGGTGGCATTATCAGGGGATAACACTCAGACAGGGTGGGCATTATCAGGGGATAACACTCAGACAGGGTGGGCATTATCAGGGGATAACACTCAGACAGGGTGGCATTATCAGAGGATAACACTCAGACAGGGTGGACATTATCAGAGGATAACACTCAGACAGGGTGGGCATTATCAGGGGATAACACTCAGACAGGGTGGCATTATCAGGGGATAACACTCAGAGACATACAGGGTGGGCATTATCATGGGATAACACAACCAGGGTGTCATTATCAGGGGATAACACTCAGACAGGGTGGGAGTTGGTCCACAGAGTGAAGGAAAAGCAGCCAACAAGTGCTCAGCATATGTGGGAACTCCTTCAAGACTGTTGGAAAATGATTCCAGGTGAAGCTGGTTGAGAGAATGCCAAGATTGTGGAAAGTTGTCATCAACGCAAAGGGTGGCAACTTTGAAGAATATACAATATAAAATATATTTTGATTTGTTTAACACTTCTTGTTTGGTTACTAAGCATGATTCCACATGTGTTATTTCATAGTTTTGATGTCTTCACTATTATTCTACAAATGTAGAAAATAGTAAAAATAAAGAAAAAACCCTGGAATGAGTAGGTGTGTCAAACGTTTGACTGGTACTGTACAAACACACACCCTCACATATACACCCTCACCCATACACCCTCACATATACACCCTCACCTATACACCCTCACCCATACACCCTCACCCATACACCCTCTCATATACACCCTCACCCATACACCCTCACATATACACCCTCACCCATACACCCTCACATATACACCCTCACCCATATACCCTCACCCATACACCCTCTCATATACACCCTCACCCATACACCCTCACATATACACCCTCACCCATACACCCTCACCCATACACCCTCACCCATATACCCTCACCCATACACCCTCTCATATACACCCTCACCCATACACCCTCACATATACACCCTCACCCATACACCCTCACATATACACCCTCACCCATATACCCTCACCCATACACCCTCTCATATACACCCTCACCCATACACCCTCACATATACACCCTCACCCACACCCTCACCCATACACCCTCACCCATACACCCTCACCCATACACCCTCTCATATACACCCTCACCCATACACCCTCACATATACACCCTCACCCATACACCCTCACATATACACCCTCACCCATATACCCTCACCCATACACCCTCATATACACCCTCACCCATACACCCTCACATATACACCCTCACCCATACACCCTCACCCATACACCCTCACCCATATACCCTCACCCATACACCCTCTCATATACACCCTCACCCATACACCCTCACATATACACCCTCACCCATACACCCTCAACCATACACCCCACACAGCCTCTCTCTCAGCTCTAAGCCATGACTAGGAGGGTGTTTTATAGCTCTGTTAAATTAGCCTTTATGAATCCAACATTGTGAGCCACTACTGTTTGTTTCCAGGCAGGATTGATTAAGAGGTTCAATATTGTCAATCTGGTTAGCATTAGCAGACTATGCATGCTACTATCTATCTATCTATCTATCTATCTATCTATCTATCTATCTATCTATCTATCTATCTATCTATCTATCTATCTATCTGTGTCTGCCTGTCTGCCTGTCTGTCTGTCTGTCTGTCTGTCTGTCTGTCTGCCTGCCTGTCTGTCTGTCTGTCTGTCTGTCTGTCTGTCTGCCTGTCTGTCTCTCTGTCTGTCTGCCTGTCTGTCTGCATGTCTGTCTGTCTGCCTGCCTGTCTGTCTATCTGTCTGTCTGCCTGTCTTTCTGTATACCTGTCTGTCTGTCTGTCTGTCTCCCTGCCTGCCTGTCTGCCTGCCTGCCTGCCTGCCTGTCTGTCTGTCTGTCTGTCTGTCTGTCTGTCTGTCTGCCTGCCTGTCTGCCTGTCTGTCTGCCTGCCTGCCTGCCTGTCGAAGACATAACTCTCACATCTTTATCTGTGGAAGAGCAGAGGAATCCTTGGCTCAGAGCTTTGGTCGTTGATTATGAGATGTTCACATCAAGTATTGAATTCAGACAAACTGTTTAGAGCGAGCAGATTACATAAAGGATTTAACCTCCCAGTCGGGGTAAAACGGAGAACGCTTCCTAAACAACGTCAAAAGGACAGATGGACATCTCTGATGAGGGTAAAGACGAAATCTGCAATTGCTACATCCATTTATATATATATTTTTTTAAATATTTAAATTCCAAGATGTAGCCAATGATTCTTGATGAATATAATAACTTGAAAAAAAAGCTATGAATTTATAAACTAATATAAACCATGGTTAAAACTTATAACTTAGATAGGATGGACGGTCAAGTCCTTGCATCCAAAGCTCTGTCTATGAATTTGAAAGTGGCGACGCCGTCTGTCTCAGCTGTTTTACCGGAACAGTGACGGGGTGTCCCTTTGTTATGTGTTGGAACCCGCGGAGTGCCCCTTTAACTGGCTTCACAGCCGACAAAAGAACGAAACGTGAAGGGAAACACTGTCAGAACAGCTTCTGATCCTCGGTTTCACCTCCATTGAACTTAAAACAACATGTCTGACTCATTTCACATGTCATTCCAAATAAACAAACAAACAAACAACAACAAAACAAAACAAAAAAGCAGAATGAAACAAAATATAATGAGTTTGTTCTCTGGAAGCTCCCCACGTAATTAAAAACGTATGTTCAAATCACACAACTATTTCAGGATGGGGCGGGGGGAGGGTTAGTCTGTGAAGCACAGCGACCCAAGACGACAGACGACAACCACTTTCTCATGAGATACCATCCAACTATTTCAGGAAGGGGGGGGGGGGGGGTTAGTCTGTGTCAGCATCCAGAAAGACGAGGGTCGTTCTTTAAAGCCCTGAAGCACAGCGACCCAAGACGACAGGCCTAGAACCACTGTCTCATGAGGTACCGTCCAACTACATTTATGTCAGCAACGGGAAACACGGTCAAATAATGACAATAATCTGCAGCACAGATGCTTCTCTACATCGGTTATTTCCTGCTCCCTGCATCGCTCTAGAGGACTGTTTATAATTCAGAGACGTATCCTAGACCCCTCTCTCTCTCTCTCTCCAAACTACAGAGGAGCGTATTTATACAAAGTGACATCTCTGGGATGGGAGTTATCCTCGTTCATTTAATGATCGCAGTCTGGAAGGAAAGAGGCATCGAGGAACATGTGATTTCACTACTGGTGTGAGGGAGAAGGGTGTGATGATGAGAGAGAGAGAGAGGGAGATGGAGAGAGAGAGAGGGAGATGGAGAGAGAGAGAGAGAGAGAGAGAGAGAGAGAGAGAGAGGGAGAGATATAGAGAACGAGAGAGAGAGAGAGAGAGAGAGGGAGAGAGAGGGAGAGATATAGAGAACAAGAGAGAGAGAGAGAGAGAGAGAGAGAGAGAGAGAGAGAGATAGAGAACAAGAGAGAAATAGCAAGAGAGAATGAGAGAGAGAACGAGAACGAGATAGAGAAAGAGAGAGAACGAGAGGGAACGAGAGAGAACGAGAGAGAGATAACCCAACCAAATCATGAGAAAACAAAAAGATAATTACTTGACACATTGGAAAGAATTAACAAAAAAACAGAGCAAACTAGAATGCTATTTGGCCCTACACAGAGAGTACACAGCGGCAGAATACCTGACCACTGTGACTGACCCAAAATTAAGGAAAGCTTTGACTATGCACAGACTCAGCGAGCATAGCCTTGCTATTGAGAAAGGCCGCCGTAGGCAGACATGGCTCTCAAGAGAAGACAGGCTATGTGCTCACTGCCCACAAAATGAGGTGGAAACTGAGCTGCACTTCCTAACCTCCTGTCCAATGTATGACCATATTAGAGACATATTTCAGATTACACAGATCCACAAAGAATTCGAAAACAAATCCAATTTTGAAAAACTCCCATATCTACTGGGTGAAATTCCACAGTGTGCCATCAGAGCGGCAAGATTTGTGACCTGTTGCCACGAGAAAAGGGCAACCAGTGAGGAACAAACACCATTGTAAATACAACCCATATCTATGCTTATTTATTTTATCTTGTGTCCTTTCAAATTTGTACCTTATGTAAAAAACACTGTATATATATATATATATATATATATATATATATATATATAATATGACATTTTCAATGTCTTTATTGTTTTGAAACTTCTGTATGTGTGATGTCTACTGTTAATTTTTATTGTTTACCTTATTTGCTTTGGCAATGTTAACACATGTTTCCCATGCCAATAAAGCCCCTTGAATTGAATTGAATTGAATTGAGAGAGAGAGAGAGACAGAGACAGAGAGAGAGAGAGACAGAGAGAGAGAGAAAGAGACAGAGAGAGAGAGAAAGAGACAGAGAGAGACAGAGAGAGAGAGAAAGAGACAGAGAGAGAACGAGAGAGAGGAGGGTGAACATGTTACTGGAGGGCAGTTAGCAACATGTTGCTGGAGGGCAGTTAGCAACATGTTGCTGGAGGGCAGTTAGCAACATGTTGCTGGAGGGCAGTTAGCACCACATGTTACTGGAGGGCAGTTAGCAACATGTTGCTGGAGGGCAGTTAGCAACATGTTGCTGGAGGGCAGTTAGCAACATGTTACTGGAGGGCAGTTAGCAACACATGGTGCTAGAGGGCAGTTAGCAACATGTTATTGGAGGACAGTTAGCAACACATGTTGCTAGAGGGCAGTTAGCATCACATGATGCTATAGAGGGCAGTTAGCATCACATGTTGCTAGAGGGCAGTAAGCATCACATGTTGCTAGAGGGCAGTTAGCAACATGTTACTGGAGGGCAGTTAGCATCACGTGTTGCTAGAGGGCAGTTAGCAACATGTTACTGGAGGACAGTTAGCATCACGTGTTGCTGGAGGGCAGTTAGCAACACATGTTACTGGAGGTCAGTTAGCAACACATGTTGCTGGAGGGCAGTTAGCAACACATGGTGCTAGAGGGCAGTTAGCAACACATGTTGCTGGAGGGCAGTTAGCAACACATGGTGCTAGAGGGCAGTTAGCAACATGTTATTGGAGGGCAGTTAGCAACACATGGTGCTAGAGGGCAGTTAGCAACACATGGTGCTATAGAGGGCAGTAAGCATCACATGGTGCTATAGAGGGCAGTTAGCATCACATGTTGCTAGAGGGCAGTTAGCATCACATGTTGCTAGAGGGCAGTTAGCAACATGTTACTGGAGGGCAGTTAGCATCACATGTTGCTAGAGGGCAGTTAGCATCACATGTTGCTAGAGGGCAGTTAGCAACATGTTACTGGAGGGCAGTTAGCATCACATGTTGCTAGAGGGCAGTTAGCATCACATGTTGCTAGAGGGCAGTTAGCATCACATGTTGCCATGGTTAGAGTCAGTAGCAACAGCCTTCCCCAAGCCCCATCCAGGACTATCTGAAGAGTCTCTAATGAGGAGAATGTGCATCAGGGAGCGTGTAATTCTGTCATGTGACATTGATGCTGGTGGGTGTGGCCAGCTAGATGACTGACTGGTGACATTGTGTGTGTGTGTGTGTGTGTGTGTGTGTGTGTGTGTGTGTGTGTGTGTGTGTGTGAGAGAGAGAGAGAGAGAGAGAGTGAGTGAGAGTGAGAGTGAGAGAGAGAGAGAGAGAGAGAGAGAGAGAGACAAGGCAAGAAGGGCATTCTATGCCATCAAAAGGAACATAAATTTCAACATACCAATTAGGATTTGGCTAAAAATACTTGAATCAGTCATAGAGCCCATTGCCCTTTATGGTTGTGAGGTCTGGGGTCCACTCACCAACCAAGACTTTACAAAATGGGACAAACACCAAATTGAGACTCTGCACGCAGAATTCTGCAAAAAATATCCTCCGTGTACAACGTAGAACACCAAATAATGCATGCAGAGCAGAATTAGGCCGATACCCACTAATTATCAAAATCCAGAAAAGAGCTGTTAAATTCTATAACCACCTAAAAGGAAGCAATTCCCAAACCTTCCACAACAAAGCCATCACCTACAGAGAGATGAACCTGGAGAAGAGTCCCCTAAGCAAGCTGGTCCTGGGGCTCTGTTCACAAACACAAACACACCCTACAGAGCCCCATGACAGCAGCACAATTAGACCCAACCAAATCATGAGAAAACAAAAAGATAAATATTTGACACACTGGAAAGAATTAACAAAAAAACAGAGCAAACTAGAATGCTATTTGGCCCTACACAGAGAGTACACAGCGGCAGAATACCTGACCACTGTGACTGACCCAAAATTAAGGAAATCTTTGACTATGTACAGACTCAGCGAGCATAGCCTTGCTATTGAGAAAGGCCGCCGTAGGCAGACATGGCTCTCAAGAGAAGACAGGCTATGTGCTCACTGCCCACAAAATGAGGTGGAAACTGAGCTGCACTTCCTAACCTCCTGTCCAATGTATGACCATATTAGAGAGACATATTTCAGATTACACAGATCCACAAAGAATTCGAAAAACAAATCCAATTTTGAAAAACTCCCATATCTACTGGGGTGAAATTCCACAGTGCCATCAGAGCGGCAAGATTTGTGACCTGTTGCCACGAGAAAAGGGCAACCAGTGAGGAACAAACACCATTGTAAATACAACCCATATCTATGCTTATTTATTTTATCTTGTGTCCTTTCAAATTTGTACCTTGTAAAAACACTGTATATATATATATATAATATGACATTTTCAATGTCTTTATTGTTTTGAAACTTCTGTATGTGTGATGTCTACTGTTAATTTTTATTGTTTACCTTACTTGCTTTGGCAATGTTAACACATGTTTCCCATGCCAATAAAGCCCCTTGAATTGAATTGAATTGAATTGAATTGAGAGAGAGAGAGAGAGAGAGAGAGAGAGAGAGAGAGTGAGAGAGAGAGAGAGAGAGAGAGACAGAGAGAGAGAGAGAGACAGAGATAGACAGAAAGAGATAGACAGAGAGAGAGAGAGAGAGACAGAGAGACAGAGAGAGAGAGAGAGAGAGAGAGAGAGAGACAGACAGACAGAGAGAGAGAGACAGAGAGAGAGAGACAGAGATAGACAGAGGAGAGACAGAGAGAGACAGAGAGAGAGAGAGAGACAGAGAGAGACAGAGAGAGAGAGAGAGAGACATGAGAGAGAC
>NW_027010028.1:15000-36317 GCF_036934945.1 Oncorhynchus masou masou
GAAAAACACACAGTTTCTAACCCCCTCTAAGAGAAAACACACGGTTTCTATCCCCCTCTAAGAGAAAACACACAGTTTCTATCCCCCTCTAAGAGAAAACACACGGTTTCTATCCCCCTCTAAGAGAAAACACACAGTCTCTATCCCCCTCTAAGATAAACACCCAGCAGAAAGACACAGTCTCTATCCCCCTCTAAGAGAAAACACACAGTCTCTAACCCCCTCTAAGAGAAAACACACAGTCTCTATCCCCCTCTAAGAGAAAACACACGGTCTCTATCCCCCTCTAAGAGAAAACACACAGTCTCTATCCCCCTCTAAGATAACCCCCCAGCAGAAAGACAAGGTCTCTATCCCCCTCTAAGAGAAAACACACAGTCTCTATCCCCCTCTAAGAGAAAACACACAGTCTCTAACCCCCTCTAAGAGAAAACACACAGTCTCTATCCCCTCTAAGATAAACTCCAGCAGAAAGACACGGTCTCTAACCCCCTCTAAGAGAAAACCCCCAGCAGAAAGACACGGTCTCTAACCCCCTCTAAGAGAAAACACACGGTCTCTATCCCCCTCTAAGATGAACCCCCAGCAGAAAGACACGGTCTCTAACCCCCTCTAAGAGAAAACACACAGTCTCTAACCCCCTCTAAGAGAAAACCCCCAGCAGAAAGACACGGCCTCTAACCCCCTCTAAGAGAAAACACACAGTCTCTATCCCCCTCTATCCCCCTCTATCCCCCTCTGACCTGAGACACAAACTCCTCTGATTCAAACCATAAATTCAGAAAATAACTTTTAATAAAAATGAATGTTTGATTTACTCCACTAAGAACAGTCCCATTTTTAAAACAATTTAGTGGAGCATTAATGGTGAGTGTCACAGTGATGTGATGTATCTCTGCTGGGGAACCAGAGCCAGGTGTTTCATTTACTGACTGACAAACTCTCTGTTTACTCTGGCTACCCTCCCCTCCTGCCTCTACCCTCCCCTCCTCCCTCTACCCTTCCCTCCTCCCTCCTCCCTCTACCCTCCCGTCCTTTATCTAACCCTTCCCTCCTTCCTCCTCCCTCTACCCTCCCTCCTTCCTCGACCCTTCCTTCCTTCCTCGACCCTTCCTCTATCCATACAGAGAGAGAGATATAGGGCCTGTTTCCTCCATCCATACAGAGAGAGAGATATATGGCCTGTTTCCTCCATCCATACAGAGAGAGATATAGGGCCTGTTTCCTCCATCCATACAGAGAGAGAGATATAGGGCATGTTTCCTCCATCCACACAGAGAGAGATATAGGGCCTGTTTCCTCCATCCACACAGAGAGAGATATAGGGCCTGTTTCCTCCATCCACACAGAGAGAGATATAGGGCATGTTTCCTCCATCTATACAGAGAGAGATATAGGGCCTGTTTCCTCCATCTATACAGAGAGAGATATATAGGGGCCTTTTTCCTCCATCTATACAGATAGAGATATAGGGCCTGTTTCCTCCATCCATACAGAGAGAGATATATAGGGCCTGTTTCCTCCATCTATACAGAGAGAGATATAGGGCCTGTTTCCTCCATCCACACAGAGAGAGATATAGGGCCTGTTTCCTCCATCCACACAGAGAGAGAGAGATATTGGGCCTGTTTCCTCCATCCATACAGAGAGAGATATATAGGGCCTGTTTCCTCCATCTATACAGAGAGAGATATAGGGCCTGTTTCTCCATCCATACAGAGAGAGATATAGGGCCTGTTTCCTCCATCTATACAGAGAGAGATATAGGGCCTGTTTCCTCCATCTATACAGAGATATAGGGCCTGTTTCCTCCATCCATACAGAGAGAGAGAGATATAGGGCTGGTTTCCTCCATCTATACAGAGAGAGATATATAGGGCCTGTTTCCTCCATCTATACAGAGAGAGATATAGGGCCTGTTTCCTCCATCTATACAGAGAGAGATATAGGACCTGTTTCCTCCATCCATACAGATAGAGAGATATAGGGCCTGTTTCCTCCATCTATACAGAGAGGGAGATATAGGGCCTGTTTCCTCCATCTATACAGAGAGAGATATAGGGCCTGTTTCCTCCATCTATACAGAGAGAGAGATATAGGGCCTGTTTCCTCCATCTATACAGAGAGAGAGATATAGGGCCTGTTTCCTCCATCCATACAGAGAGAGAGATATAGGGCCTGTTTCCTCCATCTATACAGAGAGAGAGATATAGGGCCTGTTTCCTCCATCTATACAGAGAGAGATATAGGGCCTGTTTCCTCCATCCGTACAGAGAGAGATATAGGGCCTGTTTCCTCCATCCGTACAGAGAGATATAGGGCCTGTTTCCTCCATCTATACAGAGAGAGAGATATAGGGCCTGTTTCTCCATCTATACAGAGAGAGATATATAGGGCCTGTTTCCTCCATCCGTACAGAGATATAGGGCCTGTTTCCTCCATCCGTACAGAGAGAGATATAGGGCCTGTTTCCTCCATCTATACAGAGAGAGATATAGGGCCTGTTTCTCTCTTTCAGGAATGACCTACCAGGATTACATTTCTCAACAACGACATGATAATTACCTCAGCTACTGTCATTACAGCGTATCACATGACCTCCCAATCAGAGAGGTCTAAACAACGACATGTTATTTAAATAAAGGTATCACATGACCTCCCGATCAGAGACGTCTAAGTTCGATGCTCAAGAGAGTCATTGTTGTTGTTTATTAGTGGGAAGAAGCACAGCGCTCTTGAAACAACTGTTTGTCTGTGTGTGTGTTTGTTTATAAGTCTTGTTAAAGGGGGAGAGCTGGCAGTGTCGATCACGAAGCCCACCGGGATTCAACTGGAATGAAAAGAGATTCATGGAGATGTTTTGGAAAACTCAACTCAACTTTCAAGAAAAATAGTAAATAAATGTTGTTGTTTTTTTTAAATAAAAAAGGAGTTGTTGATTTGTCTCTCTCTGTGTTTAAACTCTGACCACCAATAGATGGTCAGTCTGGTTTTAACCCGGGAACACAGCGTTCTGACAGGGAGCATCACACCGTGTGGTCAGTCTGGTTTAACCCCCGGGGAACACAGCGTTCTGACAGGGAGCATCCGTGTGGTCAGTCTGGTTTAACCCCGGGGAACACAGCGTTCTGACAGGGAGCATCACACCGTGTGGTCAGTCTGGTTTAACCCGGGGAACACAGCGTTCTGACAGGGAGCATCACACCGTGTGGTCAGTCTGGTTTAACCCCGGGGAACACAGCGTTCTGACAGGGAGCATCACACCGTGTGGTCAGTCTGGTTTAACCCCGGGGGAACACAGCGTTCTGACAGGGAGCATCACACCGTGTGGTCAGTCTGGTTTAACCCCGGGGAACACAGCGTTCTGACAGGGAGCATCACACCGTGTGGTCAGTCTGGTTTAACCCCCGGGGAACACAGCGTTCTGACAGGGAGCATCACACCGTGTGGTCAGTCTGGTTTAACCCCGGGGAACACAGCGTTCTGACAGGGAGCATCACACCGTGTGGTCAGTCTGGTTTAACCCCGGGGAACACAGCGTTCTGACAGGGAGCATCACACCGTGTGGTCAGTCTGGTTTAACCCCGGGGAACACAGCGTTCCTGACAGGGAGCATCACACCGTGTGGTCAGTCTGGTTTTAACCAGGGAACACAGCGTTCTGACAGGGAGCATCACACCGTGTGGTCAGTCTGGTTTAACCCTCAGGAAGACATGCAGACAGACAGACAGACAGACAGACAGACAGACAGACAGACAGACAGACAGACAGACAGGCATGTAAACACACAGACAGACAGACAGGCATACAGGCATGCAGACAGACAGACAGGCATGCAGACAGACAGGCAGACAGACAGGCATACAGACAGACAGGCATACAGGCATGCAGACAGACAGGCAGACAGACAGGCATACAGACAGACAGACAGACAGACAGACAGGCATACAGGCATGCAGACAGACAGACAGACAGGCATGCAGACAGACAGACAGACAGACAGACAGACAGACAGACAGACAGACAGGCAGACATACAGACAGACAGGCAGACAGACAGACATACACATAGACAGACAGACACATAGACAGACAGACAGACAGACAGACATGCAGACAGACAGACAGGCAGACAGGCAGACAGGCAGACAGGCAGACCGGCCTCAGCTCCTCTCAGTCATGTAAACAGGGGAACGTGGTACAGGAATAGAGAGAAATGAGGCAAGTGGAGTCCTAGTCTCTCCCCAGAGCCACATATCTGGTCTGCTACTGGGTAAATATACTGCAAAGATTTATATACTACAGGGCTCCGATACTACAGGGCTCCGATACTACAGGGCTCCGATACTACAGGGCTCCGATACCACCAGACTCCGATACTACAGGGCTCCGATACTACAGGGCTCCGATACTACAGGGCTCCGATACTACAGGGCTTCAATACTACAGGGCTCCGGTACTACAAGGCTCCGATACTACAGGGCACCGATACTACAAGGCTCCGATACTACAGGGCTCGATACTACAGGGCTCGATACTACAGGGCTCGATACTACAGGGCTCCGATACTACAGGGCTCCGATACTACAGGGCTCCAATACTACAGGGCTCCGATACTACAGGGCTCCAATACTACAGGGCTATGATACTACCGGGCTCCGATACTACCGGGCTCCGATACTACAGGGCTCCGATACTACAGGGCTCCGATACTACAGGGCTCCGATACTACAGGGCTCCGATAGGATTTTCCATTAGTGACACGCTGGCAGGGGAAGGATTGGTTTGGAGACTGGAGAGGGAGATCCCCGACCAAAACAACACCATCCACAATGAGGTCTATCTGGTCTGGGTCCAGTTCAATGACACTCATTACTCACAGTAATGGGTCTTTCCCTTTCTCTCCCTCCTCCCCTCCCTCCCTCTCTCTCTCCTCCCACTCCTCCCTCTCTCTCTCCCTATCTCCTCCCTCTCTCTCTCCTCCCTCTCTCTCCCCCCTCTCTCTCTCTCTCTCCCCTCTCTCTCTCTCTCTCTCTCTCTCCTCACTCTCTCTCTCTCCTCGCTCTCTCTCTCCTCCCTCCCTCTCTCTCTCCCTCTCCTCCCTCCCATGTGTTTAGGTCTCTCCCCATCTGACACAGCAACAGTTACAGAAACATCAACAACACGTGGGTGGTTGCCAGGGACACAAAATAAAAACATGTTGATGTTACCAGGCTTCATTTAAAATAATGATTATTATTATCACACACACACACAGACGCACTAGCCCCCCCCCCCCCCCAAATAATATCTCTCTCATTCATATAGAGAACAGTACAGGCAGGCAGACAATTCCTCCCATCCCCCCCCCTCTTCCCTCTCTCCCTCCACCCCCCTCTCTCTCTCTCTCTCCTCCCTCCCTCCATCCCTCCCCCTCTTTCCTCCATCTCTCCCCTCCTCCCTCCATCCCCCTCTCTCTCCTCCCTCCATCCCCCTCTCTCTCTCTCTCCTCCCTCCCTCCATCCCTCCCCTCTTTCCTCCATCTCTCCCCCTCCTCCCTCCATCCCCCTCTCTCCTCCATCCATCCCCCCTCTCTCTCCTCCCTCCATCCCCCCTCTCTCTCTCTCTCTCTCCTCCCTCCCTCCATCCCTCCCCCTCTTTCCTCCATCTCTCCCCCCCTCCCTCCCTCCCCCTCTCTCCCTCCCTCCATCCCCCTCTCTCTCTCCTCCCTCCATCCCTCCCCCTCTTCCCTCCATCTCTCCCCCCCTTCCCTCCATCCCCCCTCTCTCTCCCTCCCTCCACCTCTCTCTCTCCTCCCTCCATCCATCCCTCCCCTCTCTCTCTCCTCCCTCCCCTCTTCCCTCCATCCCCCCCTCTCTCTCTCCTCCCTCCCTCCCCTCTTCCCTCCCCCCCTCTCTCCTCCCCTCCACCCCCCACCTCTCTCTCTCCCTCCCTCCCTCCCATCCCTCCCCCTCTTCCCTCCATCCCCCTCTCTCTCTCTCTCTCATCCCTCCCCTCTTCCCCCTCTATCCCCCTCTCTCTGTCCTCCTCCATCCCTCCCCCTCTTCCCTCAATCCCTCCCTCTCTCTCCTCCTCTCTCTCTCCCCCTCCACTCCTCTCTCTCTCCTCCCTCCCTCCTCCCTCCCTCCCTCCCCCTGCCAGTGGCCCATTGATGTGGTTTCCACACAGTCATGACACAAGCCAGATCACTCCAGATCTCTTTTGTCAAGACAATGTGTTTTGTTCAGAATATTCCCTTTCCCTCACATGGCAGTGCAGAGGGTTGTGTCCCAAAATAGCACCCTATTCCCTGTCCACTGTGGATCCTACGGGCTCTGGTCAAAAGTAGTGCACTTTGTAGTGCACAAGGTGCCATGTGAGACTCATGACCACTTGGGCTGATCTGGGGCCTGTTGTATTAACAGTCGAGTGTTACCGAGGAGACCTGCAACGTGTCACTCAGAAGAACGTTCCGTCATCGTTGCCACGGTAACCTGACAGGCCACAATGTGGCGCTCTCACCGCTCCCCGACCCCCCCGGGGGAACAGCCCCTCACCCATCTAACTCTCCCCCCTCCTCCCCCCGACACTCACCCCTCTCCCATCTGACTCTCACCCCTCTCCCATCTGACTCTCACACCTCTCCCACCTAACGCTCACCCCTCTCCCCCCGACACTCACCCCTCTCCCATCTGACTCTCCCCCCCTCCCCCCCCGACACTCACCCCTCTCCCCCCGACACTCACCTCTCTCCCCACGACACTCACCCCTCCTCCCCACCCCACGACACTCACCCCTCCTCCCCACCCCACGACACTCACCCCCTCTCACCCCCGACACTCACCTCTCTCCCCACGACACTCACCCCTCTCCCCACGACACTCACCCTCTCGCCCCCGACACTCACCCCTCTCCCCCGACACTGCCACCTCTCCCCCCGACACTCACCTCTCTCCCCCGACACTCACCTCTCTCCCCACGACACTCACCCCTCCTCCCCCCGACACTCACCCCCTCTCCCCACGACACTCACCCCCTCCTCCCCCCTGACACTCACGACTCTCCCCCCCCGACACTCACCCCTCTCCCCCCGACACTCACCCCTCCTCCCCACCCCACGACACTCACCCCTCCTCCCCACCCCACGACACTCACCCCTCTCGCCCCCGACACTCACCTCTCCCCCACGACACTCACCCCTCTCCCCACGACACTCACCCCCTCTCCCCACGACACTCACCCCTCTCGCCCCCGACACTCACCCCTCTCCCCCCCCCGACACTCACCCCTCTCCCCCGACACTCACCTCTCTCCCCCCACGACACTCCCCCTCCCCCGACACTCACCCCTCTCCCCCGACACTCCCCCTCTCCCCCCGACACTCACCTCTCTCCCCCCGACACTCACCCTCTCCCCACGACACTCACCCCTCCTCCCCACGACACTCACCCCTCCTCCCCACGACACTCACCCCCCCTCTCTCCCCACGACACTCACCCCTCCCCCCCCTGACACCACCCCCCTCCCCCGACACTCACCCCCCTCCTCCCCACCCCACGACACTCACCCTCTCGCCCCTGACACTCACCTCTCTCCCCACGACACTCACCCCTCTCCCCGACACTCCCCCCCTCTCCCCCCCCGACACTCACCTCTCTCCCCCACGACACTCACCCCTCTCCCCACAACACTCACCCCTCTCCCGTCTGTCTCTGCCCAGGCCTCACCCCTCCCTCCCCACGACACTCACCCCTCTCCCGTCTGTCTCTGCCCAGGCCTCACCCCCTCCTCCCCACGGCACTCACCCCTCTCCGTCTGTCTCTGCCCACGCCTCACCCCCTCTCCCGTCTGTCTCTGCCCACGCCTCACCCCCTCTCCCGTCTGTCTCTGCCCACGCCTCACCCTTCTCCCGTCTGTCTCTGCCCACGCCTCACCCCTCTCCCGTCTGTCTCTGCCCAGGCCTCACCCCTCTCCCGTCTGTCTCTGCCCACGCCTCACCCCTCTCCCGTCTGTCTCTGCCCAGGCCTCACCCTCTCTGTCTGTCTCTGCCCAGGCCTCACCCCTCTCCCGTCTGTCTCTGCCCACGCCTCACCCCTCTCCCGTCTGTCTCTGCCCAGGCCTCACCCCCTCTCCTGTCTGTCTCTGCCCAGGCCTCACCCTCTCCTGTCTGTCTCTGCCCACGCCTCACCCCTCTCCCGTCTGTCTCTGCCCACGCCTCACCCCTCTCCCGTCTGTCTCTGCCCAGGCCTCACCCCTCTCCCGTCTGTCTCTGCCCACGCCTCACCCCTCTCCCGTCTGTCTCTGCCCACTCCTCACCCCGTCTCCCCCATCAGGAGAAAAACTGCTCCCTGGTCCCGTCTCATGGAGACGTTACGGAACATGACTTGACGAATGAGGCCAGACTCATTTAGAGGGACACAAAGGAGGGCGAGAGGAGAGATGAGGAGAGGAGGAGAGGAGAGAGGAAGGACGTCATGGAGACGTTACGGAACATGACTTGACGAATGAGACCAGACTCATTTAGAGGGACACTTTAAAATGGATTGTGGTCAGCTGGATGTGTGTGGTGGAGAGGGGATATGTCAGATTAGGAGAGGAGAAGAGGAGAGAGGAGAGGGAGGGAGGAGAGGAGAGGAGGAGAGGAGAGAGGAGAGGACAGGAGGAGAGAGGGATGAGAGGAGGCGAGGAGAGATGGATGAGAGGAGAGAGGGAGGGAGGAGAGGAGAGGGAGGGAGGAGAGAGGGAGGGAGGAGGAGGGAGAGAGGGAGGAGAGAAAGGAGAGGAGAGAGGGAGGAGAGAGGGAGGGAGGAGAGGAGAGGGGATGAGAGAGGGAGGGAGGAGGGAGAGGAGAGGGATGAGAAAAGTAGAGGAGAGAGGGAGGAGAGGACAGAGGGAGGGAGGAGAGGAGAGAGGGATGAGAAAAGGAGAGGAGAGAGGGAGGAGAGGAGAGAGGGAGGAGAAAAAGGGGAGGAGAGTAGAGAGGGAGGGAGGAGAGGAGAGAGGGAGGAGAAAAGGAGAGGAGAGGGGGGAGGAGAGGGGGAGAGGGAGGGAGGGAGGAGAGGGAGGGGAGAGGAGAGAGGGATGAGAGAAAGGAGGGAGGAGAGAGGGAGGGAGGGAGAGAGAGGGAGGATATAGGGGGAGGAGAGGAGAGGGGAGGAGAAAGGTAGAGGAGAGAGGGAGGAGAAAAAGTAGAGGAGAGAGGGAGGAGAGGAGAGAGGGAGGGAGGAGAGGAGAGAGGGATGAGAAAAGGAGAGGAGAGAGGGAGGAGAGGAGAGAGGGAGGAGAAAAGGAGAGGAGAGAGGGAGGGGGAGGAGAGAGGAGGAGAGGAGAGGGGAGGAGAGAGGGAGGAGAACAGGAGAGGAGAGAGGGAGGAGAGGAGAGAGGGAGGAGAGGAGGAGAGAGGGAGGGAGGGAGGAAAGGAGAGGAAGGAGAGGAGAGAGGGAGGAGAAAAGGAGAGGAGAGGAGGAAGAGAGAGGGAGGAGAAAAAGGAGAGAGGGAGGGCGAGAGGAGAGATGAGGAGAGGAGAGGAGAGAGGAGAGGAAGGAGGAGCGAAGAGAGGAAGGAGGAGCGGAGAGAGGAAGGAGGAGCGGAGAGAGGAAGGAGGAGAGGAGAGAGGAGGAGAGGAGAGAGGAAGGAGGATAAGAGAGAGGAGGAGAGGAGAGAGGAAGGAAGGAGGAGAGGAGAGAGGAGGAGAGGAGAGAGGAAGGAGGAGAGGAGAGTAGTAGAATAGACTCACTGGTAGATGTCCTTGCGCAGCACGGTTCTGGTCAGAGGGTTATCTGCCTGGGGGGCAACGCTGACAGATCCTATCTTCAGTACCAGAGTGTCCTCTCTCTCTCTCCTCAGCTGGGGTTCTGGGAGACACAACACACAGAGGGTATCAGACCCAGACAGACCATGTACACTTCAGTACCATGACATGCATTAGACCAGCGGTTCATTAAACTGGGTCCTGGAGCCCCCCTAAGTAGCCCCCCTCCTGAAGAGCCCCCCTGACACTGAGGAGCCCCCACTGAGGAGCCCCCACTGAGGAGTCCCCACTGAGGAGCCCCACTGAAGAGCCCCCTGAAGAGCTCCCTGACCCTGAGGAGCCCCCTGAGGAGCACACCTGAGGAGCCCCCTGAGGAGCCCCCCTGAGGAGCACCCCTGAGGAGCCACCCTGACACTGAGGAGCCCCCCTGAGGAGCCCCTCTGACACTGAGGAGCCCCACTGAGGAGCCCCCCCTGAGGAGCCCCCTTGAGATTCTCCCCTGAGGAGCCCCCTGAGGAGCACCCTGAGTAGCCCCTCTGAGGAGCCCCCCTGAAGAGCCCCCCCTATTGAGGAGCCCCCCCTGAGGACACCTTTTGGTTTTGGTCCTAGAATTACACAACTGATACAAATCACCAACGCTTCATGATGATGTTACAACGGGGGTTAGTTAAAACCTACAGGAGGGTCTCTCTCCAGGAACAGGGTTGGAGGGTCAGAGTTAAAACCTACAGGAGGGTCTCTCTCCAGGAACAGGGTCAGAGTTAAAACCTACAGGAGGGTCTCTCTCCAGGAACAGGGTTGGAGTTAAAACCTACAGGAGGGTCTCTCTCCAGGAACAGGGTTGGAGGGTTGGAGTTAAAACCTACAGGAGGGTCTCTCTCCAGGAACAGGGTCGGAGTTAAAACCTACAGGAGGGTCTCTCTCCAGGAACAGGGTCAGAGTTAAAACCCACAGGAGGGTCTCTCTCCAGGAACAGGGTTGGAGTTAAAACCTACAGGAGGGTCTCTCTCCAGGAACAGGGTTGGAGGGATGGAGTTAAAACCTACAGGAGGGTCTCTCTCCAGGAACAGGGTTGGGGGGTTGGAGTTAAAACCTACAGGAGGGTCTCTCTCCAGGAACAGGGTTGGGGGGTTGGAGTTAAACCTACAGGAGGGTCTCTCTCCAGGAACAGGGTTGGAGTTAAAACCTACAGGAGGGTTTCTTTCCAGGAACAGGGTTGGAGTTAAAACCTACAGGAGGGTCTCTCTCCAGGAACAGGGTTGGAGTTAAAACCTACAGGAGGGTTTCTCTCCAGGAACAGGGTTGGAGGGTTGGAGTTAAAACCTACAGGAGGGTCTCTCTCCAGGAACAGGGTTGGAGTTAAAACCTACAGGAGGGTTTCTCTCCAGGAACAGGGCTGGAGTTAAAACCTACAGGAGGGTTTCTCTCCAGGAACAGGGTTGGAGTTAAAACCTACAGGAGGGTTTCTCTCCAGGAACAGGGTCAGAGTTAAAACCTACAGGAGGGTCTCTCTCCAGGAACAGGGATGGAGTTAAAACCTACAGGAGGGTCTCTCTCCAGGAACAGGGATGGAGTTAAAACCTACAGGAGGGTCTCTCTCCAGGAACAGGGTTGGAGTTAAAACCTACAGGAGGGTTTCTCTCCAGGAACAGGGTTGGAGGGTTGGAGTTAAAACCTCCAGGTGGGTCTCTCTCCTGGAACAGGGTTGGAGGGATGGAGTTAAAACCTACAGGAGGGTCTCTCTCCAGGAACAGGGTTGGGGGGTTGGAGTTAAAACCTACAGGAGGGTCTCTCTCCAGGAACAGGGTTGGGGGGTTGGAGTTAAACCTACAGGAGGGTCTCTCTCTAAGAACAGGGTTGGAGGGATGGAGTTAAAACCTACAGGAGGGTCTCTCTCCAGGAACAGGGTTGGGGGGTTGGAGTTAAAACCAACAGGAGGGTCTCTCTCCAGGAACAGGGTTGGGGGGTTGGAGTTAAACCTACAGGAGGGTCTCTCTCCAGGAACAGGGTTGGAGTTAAAACCTACAGGAGGGTTTCTCTCCAAGAACAGGGTTGGAGGGCTGGAGTTAAAACCTACAGGAGGGTCTCTCTCCAGGAACAGGGTTGGAGTTAAAACCTACAGGAGGGTTTCTCTCCAAGAACAGGGTTGGAGGGCTGGAGTTAAAACCTACAGGAGGGTTTTGTACAGTACAACGTCGATCTTCTCTGGCTCAACATCAGAGGCCATAGCTAGAAAGCCTCAATAAATCAGTGAACATGACCTTTAAAAAGTCAGTCCATGGATCCCCTCCAGTTTGTCCTGTCTGTCCTGTCTGTCCAGTCTTACCTGTGTGTCTGTCCTGTCTGTCCAGTCTTACCTGTGTGTCTGTCCTGTCTGTCCTGTCTGTCCAGTCTGTCTAGTGTCTCCTGTCTGTCCTGTCTGTCCTGTCTTACCTGTGTGTCTGTCCTGTCTGTCCTGTCTGTCCAGTCTTACCTGTGTGTCTGTCCTGTCCGTCCGGGTTCCAGGGACAAAACACCCTGATCACCGATGTGTTGACATAGAGCAGCGGCAGGCTGCGCGACGTCAGGGCGTGACTTCTCATCGGCTGGCCCGCCGTTTTGCCGAGGTCCCGGTATCGTCGTGGCAGCGAGGCGTGGAACACCCCGGCTACGGTGGCCAGGAAGGGACAGGAGAGGACAAGGTCAAAAGGTTGGGCGGTCAGCAGGATCTCTCTCAGGTAGTGGGGAGACCCGTCAGCCAGACCCTCCGTCAGACGCTGGGCCCCGCGAGGATCCTCTCGTTCCAGCCGCGTGGTCAACTTGTGGCGGACGTTTCTGGTGACCGCCTGGAGAAGGTCATATTTATATAAATACATTACTACTACTAGTAATAATAATACATAGTAATACTAATTAATACATAGTAATACTAATGCATACATAAGTATAATAGTAATACTAATGAATACATAATTATAATAGTAATACTAATGAATACATAATTATAATAGTAATACTAATGAATACATAGCAATACTAATGAATACATAGTAATACTAATGAATACATAGTAATACTAATGAATACATAATTATAATAGTAATACTAATGAATACATAATTATAATAGTAATATAACAATAATACAATATAACAATAATAATACCAATGAATACATCATAATACTAATAATAATGAATATATAATAATACAATTACCATATAAAATAATGAATATATAATAAAAATAATAATATATAATAACAATAATAATAACAATAATAATAATAATAATAATAATAATGATAAGAATATATAATATTAATAATAATAATAATAATGCATATATAATAATAATATAATAATAATAATATATACTAATAATAACTACTATATAATAATACTATATAATAATAATGCATATATATTAATAATAATAATAATAATGAATATATAATAATACTAATAATAATAATAATAATAATGCATATATAATAATGATATAATAATAATAATAATATATACTAATAATAACTACTATATAATAATACTATATAATAATAATGCATATATATTAATAATAATAATAATAATGAATATATAATAATACTAATAATAATAATAATATATAATAATAATAATATATAATAATAATAATGCATATATAATAATGATATAATAATAATAATAATAATAATAATAACTACTATATAATAATACTATATAATAATAATGCATATATATTAATAATAATAATAATAATAACAATAATAATGACTATATAATAAATAATAATAATAATAATGAATATATAATAATGATGATAATAATAATAATAATAATGACTATAATAAATAATAATAATAATAATGAATATATAATAATAATATATAATAATAATAATGACTATATACTACATAATAATAATGAATATATAATAATAATATATAATAATAATAATAATGAATATATAATAATAATATATAATAATAATAATGAATATATAATAAATACTAATAATAATGATACTAATAACAATTAATACATACTAATATAAACAACAACAATAATAACTATTGTAATAATAATTGTAACCTGGGTGTATGTGATGGACAGGAATCCGTGCTGCTGGTGGGAGGAAACCTCCAGGACCTTGGCTGCTGTCTGATTGGTGGAGGGGTTGAGGAGGTGGAGACAACAGGTTCACAGTGGAACACCACATAAACACCAACTGAGACACATTAAACCAACTCCTGGACTACAATGGATAATCTCCTGTCAAAGACCAGAGCTTTAAGATAACACTTCCTATGAACATGTCACCTGATACACCAATACCACACTCACAAAGCCACCTACTGGGCCCATAGGGCTCTGGTCTAATGTAGTGCACTACTGGGCCCATAGGGCTCTGGTCTAATGTAGTGCACTACTGGGTCCATAGGGCTCTGGTCTAATGTAGTGCACTACTGGGCCCATAGGGCTCTGGTCTAATGTAGTGCACTACTGGGTCCATAGGGCTCTGGTCTAATGAAGTGCACTACTGGGTCCATGGGGCTCTGGTCTAATGTAGTGCACTACTGGGCCCATAGGGCTCTGGTCTAATGTAGTGCACTACTGGGCCCATAGGGCTCTGGTCTAATGTAGTGCACTACTGGGTCCATAGGGCTCTGGTCTAATGTAGTGTCCTACTGGGCCCATAGGGCTCTGGTCTAATGTAGTGCACTACTGGGTCCATAGGGCTCTGGTCTAATGTAGTGCACTACTGGGCCCATAGGGCTCTGGTCTAATGTAGTGCACTACTGGTTCCATAGGGCTCTGGTCTAATGTAGTGCACTACTGGTTCCATAGGGCTCTGGTCTAATGTAGTGCACTACTGGGCCCATAAGGCTCTGGTCTAATGTAGTGCACTACTGGGCCCATAGGGCTCTGGTCTAATGTAGTGTCCTACTGGGCCCATAGGGCTCTGGTCTAATGTAGTGCACTACTGGTTCCATAGGGCTCTGGTCTAATGTAGTGCACTACTGGTTCCATAGGGCTCTGGTCTAATGTAGTGCACTACTGGGCCCATAAGGCTCTGGTCTAATGTAGTGCACTACTGGGCCCATAGGGCTCTGGTCTAATGTAGTGCACTACTGGTTCCATAGGGCTCTGGTCTAATGTAGTGCACTACTGGGCCCATAGGGCTCTGGTCTAATGTAGTGCACTACTGGGCCCATAGGGCTCTGGTCTAATGTAGTGCACTACTGGGCCCATAGGGCTCTGGTCTAAAGTAGTGCACTACTGGGCCCATAGGGCTCTGGTCTAATGTAGTGCACTACTGGGCCCATAGGGCTCTGGTCTAATGTAGTGCACTACTGGGTCCATAGGGCTCTGGTCTAATGTAGTGCACTACTGGGTCCATAGGGCTCTGGTCTAATGTAGTGTCCTACTGGGCCCATAGGGCTCTGGTCTAATGTAGTGTCCTACTGGGCCCATAGGGCTCTGGTCTAATGTAGTGCACTACTGGGTCCATAGGGCTCTGGTCTAATGTAGTGCACTACTGGGCCCATAGGGCTCTGGTCTAATGTAGTGCACTACTGGGCCCATAGGGCTCTGGTCTAATGTAGTGCACTACTGGGCCCATAGGGCTCTGGTCTAATGTAGTGCACTACTGGGCCCATAGGGCTCTGGTCTAATGTAGTGCACTACTGGGCCCATAGGGCTCTGGTCTAATGTAGTGCACTACTGGGTCCATAGGGCTCTGGTCTAATGTAGTGCACTACTGGGCCCATAGGGCTCTGGTCTAATGTAGTGCACTACTGGGCCCATAGGGCTCTGGTCTAATGTAGTGCACTACTGGGCCCATAGGACTCTGGTCTAATGTAGTGCCCTACTGGGCCCATAGGGCTCTGGTCTAATGTAGTGCACTACTGGGCCCATAGGACTCTGGTCTAATGTAGTGCACTACTGGGACCATAGGGCTCTGATCTAATGTAGTGCACTACTGGGTCCATAGGGCTCTGGTCTAATGTAGTGCACTACTGGGTCCATAGGGCTCTGGTCTAATGTAGTGCACTACTGGGCCCATAGGGCTCCGGTCTAATGTAGTGTCCTACTGGGCCCATAGCGCTCTGGTCTAATGTAGTGCACTACTGGGTCCATAGGGCTCTGGTCTAATGTAGTGCACTACTGGGCCCATAGGGCTCTGGTCTAATGTAGTGCACTACTGGGCCCATAGGACTCTGGTCTAATGTAGTGCACTACTGGGACCATAGGGCTCTGATCTAATGTAGTGCACTACTGGGTCCATAGGGCTCTGGTCTAATGTAGTGCACTACTGGGTCCATAGGGCTCTGGTCTAATGTAGTGCACTACTGGGCCCATAGGGCTCCGGTCTAATGTAGTGTCCTACTGGGCCCATAGGGCTCTGGTCTAATGTAGTGTTCTACTGGGTCCATAGGGCTCTGGTCTAATGTAGTGCACTACTGGGACCATAGGGCTCTGATCTAATGTAGTGCACTACTGGGTCCATAGGGCTCTGGTCTAATGTAGTGCCCTACTGGGCCCATAGGGCTCTGGTCTAATGTAGTGCCCTACTGGGCCCATAGGGCTCTGGTCTAATGTAGTGTACGTGACTGATCCCAGGCCTGTACTGTATGTGACTGATCCCAGGCCTGTACTGTATGTGACTGATCCCTGTACTGTATGTGACTGATCCCTGTACTGTATGTGACTGATCCCTGTACTGTATGTGACTGATCCCTGTACTGTATGTGACTGATCCCAGGCCTGTACTGTATGTGACTGATCCCAGGCCTGTACTGTATGTGACTGATCCCAGGCCTGTACTGTATGTGACTGATCCCAGGCCTGTACTGTATGTGACTGATCCCTGTACTGTATGTGACTGATCCCACACCTGTACTGTATGTGACTGATCCCTGTACTGTATGTGGCTGATCCCAGGCCTGTACTGTATGTGACTGATCCCAGGCCTGTACTGTATGTGACTGATCCCACACCTGTACTGTATGTGACTGATCCCTGTACTGTATGTGACTGATCCCAGGCCTGTACTGTATGTGACTGATCCCAGGCCTGTACTGTATGTGACTGATCCCACACCTGTACTGTATGTGACTGATCCCTGTACTGTATGTGACTGATCCCAGGCCTGTACTGTATGTGACTGATCCCAGGCCTGTACTGTATGTGACTGATCCCAGGCCTGTACTGTATGTGACTGATCCCTGTACTGTATGTGACTGATCCCAGGCCTGTACTGTATGTGACTGATCCCAGGCCTGTACTGTATGTGACTGATCCCTGTACTGTATGTGACTGATCCCTGTACTGTATGTGACTGATCCCTGTACTGTATGTGACTGATCCCACACCTGTACTGTGACTGATCCCTGGCCTGTACTGTATGTGACTGATCCCTGTACTGTATGTGACTGATCCCTGTACTGTATGTGACTGATCCCACACCTGTACTGTATGTGACTGATCCCTGTACTGTATGTGACTGATCCCACACCTGTACTGTATGTGACTGATCCCTGTACTGTATGTGACTGATCCCAGGCCTGTACTGTATGTGACTGATCCCTGTACTGTATGTGACTGATCCCAGGCCTGTACTGTATGTGACTGATCCCTGTACTGTATGTGACTGATCCCAGGCCTGTACTGTATGTGACTGATCCCTGTACTGTATGTGACTGATCCCTGTACTGTATGTGACTGATCCCTGTACTGTATGTGACTGATCCCTGTACTGTATGTGACTGATCCCAGGCCTGTACTGTATGTGACTGATCCCTGTACTGTATGTGACTGATCCCTGTACTGTATGTGACTGATCCCTGTACTGTATGTGACTGATCCCTGTACTGTATGTGACTGATCCCTGTACTGTATGTGACTGATCCCTGGCCTGTATGTGACTGATCCCTGTACTGTATGTGACTGATTCCAGGCCTGTACTGTATGTGACTGATCCCTGTACTGTATGTGACTGATCCCAGGCCTGTACTGTATGTGACTGATCCCTGTACTGTATGTGACTGATCCCTGTACTGTATGTGACTGATCCCAGGCCTGTACTGTATGTGACTGATCCCTGTACTGTATGTGACTGATCCCACACCTGTACTGTATGTGACTGATCCCTGTACTGTATGTGACTGATCCCAGGCCTGTACTGTATGTGACTGATCCCAGGCCTGTACTGTATGTGACTGATCCCTGTACTGTATGTGACTGATCCCTGTACTGTATGTGACTGATCCCTGTACTGTATGTGACTGATCCCAGGCCTGTACTGTATGTGACTGATCCCAGGCCTGTACTGTATGTGACTGATCCCTGTACTGTATGTGACTGATCCCTGTACTGTATGTGACTGATCCCTGTACTGTATGTGACTGATCCCTGTACTGTATGTGACTGATCCCTGTACTGTATGTGACTGATCCCAGGCCTGTATGTGACTGATCCCTGTACTGTATGTGACTGATCCCTGTACTGTATGTGACTGATCCCTGTACTGTATGTGACTGATCCCTGTACTGTATGTGACTGATCCCTGTACTGTATGTGACTGATCCCTGTACTGTATGTGACTGATCCCTGTACTGTATGTGACTGATCCCAGGCCTGTACTGTATGTGACTGATCCCTGTACTGTATGTGACTGATCCCAGGCCTGTACTGTATGTGACTGATCCCTGTACTGTATGTGACTGATCCCTGTACTGTATGTGACTGATCCCAGGCCTGTATGTGACTGATCCCTGTACTGTATGTGACTGATCCCTGTACTGTATGTGACTGATCCCTGTACTGTATGTGACTGATCCCTGTACTGTATGTGACTGATCCCAGGCCTGTACTGTATGTGACTGATCCCAGGCCTGTACTGTATGTGACTGATCCCACACCTGTACTGTATGTGACTGATCCCTGTACTGTATGTGACTGATCCCTGTACTGTATGTGACTGATCCCACACCTGTACTGTATGTGACTGATCCCTGGCCTGTACTGTATGTGACTGATCCCTGTACTGTATGTGACTGATCCCTGTACTGTATGTGACTGATCCCACACCTGTACTGTATGTGACTGATCCCTGTACTGTATGTGACTGATCCCACACCTGTACTGTATGTGACTGATCCCTGTACTGTATGTGACTGATCCCAGGCCTGTACTGTATGTGACTGATCCCTGTACTGTATGTGACTGATCCCAGGCCTGTACTGTATGTGACTGATCCCTGTACTGTATGTGACTGATCCCAGGCCTGTACTGTATGTGACTGATCCCTGTACTGTATGTGACTGATCCCTGTACTGTATGTGACTGATCCCAGGCCTGTACTGTATGTGACTGATCCCTGTACTGTATGTGACTGATCCCAGGCCTGTACTGTATGTGACTGATCCCTGTACTGTATGTGACTGATCCCTGTACTGTATGTGACTGATCCCTGTACTGTATGTGACTGATCCCTGTACTGTATGTGACTGATCCCTGTACTGTATGTGACTGATCCCTGGCCTGTATGTGACTGATCCCTGTACTGTATGTGACTGATTCCAGGCCTGTACTGTATGTGACTGATCCCTGTACTGTATGTGACTGATCCCAGGCCTGTACTGTATGTGACTGATCCCTGTACTGTATGTGACTGATCCCTGTACTGTATGTGACTGATCCCAGGCCTGTACTGTATGTGACTGATCCCTGTACTGTATGTGACTGATCCCACACCTGTACTGTATGTGACTGATCCCTGTACTGTATGTGACTGATCCCAGGCCTGTACTGTATGTGACTGATCCCAGGCCTGTACTGTATGTGACTGATCCCTGTACTGTATGTGACTGATCCCTGTACTGTATGTGACTGATCCCTGTACTGTATGTGACTGATCCCAGGCCTGTACTGTATGTGACTGATCCCAGGCCTGTACTGTATGTGACTGATCCCTGTACTGTATGTGACTGATCCCTGTACTGTATGTGACTGATCCCTGTACTGTATGTGACTGATCCCTGTACTGTATGTGACTGATCCCTGTACTGTATGTGACTGATCCCAGGCCTGTATGTGACTGATCCCTGTACTGTATGTGACTGATCCCTGTACTGTATGTGACTGATCCCAGACCTGTACTGTATGTGACTGATCCCTGTACTGTATGTGACTGATCCCTGTACTGTATGTGACTGATCCCTGTACTGTATGTGACTGATCCCTGTACTGTATGTGACTGATCCCAGGCCTGTACTGTATGTGACTGATCCCTGTACTGTA
The DNA here is from genome assembly GCF_036934945.1 of Oncorhynchus masou masou. Classification (NCBI taxonomy): domain Eukaryota; kingdom Metazoa; phylum Chordata; class Actinopteri; order Salmoniformes; family Salmonidae; genus Oncorhynchus; species Oncorhynchus masou. The sequence goes on from NW_027010028.1 coordinate 35,015, forward strand.
TGTGACTGATCCCAGGCCTGTACTGTATGTGACTGATCCCTGTACTGTATGTGACTGATCCCTGTACTGATCCCTGTACTGTATGACTGATCCCAGGCCTGTATGTGACTGATCCCAGGCCTGTACTGTATGTGACTGATCCCAGGCCTGTACTGTATGTGACTGATCCCTGTACTGTATGATCCCAGGCCTGGGCCGTACTGATCCCAGGCCTGTACTGTATGTGACTGATCCCAGGCCTGTACTGTATGACTGATCCCTGTATGTGACTGTCCCAGGCCTGTATGTGATTGTATCTAACAGCCTGATGCAGTTAGCCACGCTGAAGCTAAAAAATACATCAATATATCTGTCTGGTCTCTAAATGAAACGAGTTTAACTCCGCAGAGGATACCAGGCATCTTCTGCAGGGCGTACTCTCAACAACAAGGAAGTACATTCAAAGTTAAATAATATCTCTGATTTACAAGCAGCATCTATCTACTGTTAACGATCTTAACGGTTGATTTGAGGGGAATTCATTACCGACGAAAATATTTCAATTTCAATTTTACAGTACAAGTGAAAGAAAAGAACGTTAAATTACGAGGAAGGCGATTGATTAAGAGATAAGAAGAGCGCTTTTCCACATCAATCACAAGAGTTTGGGCTTTCATCAACCTTGGACGATACAGATGGTTCATCGCTGAACGCATTGGGGAACACGTTTAATACCTCTTTGGCCGTTGTGTAGGCCTTTGTACTTATCGTACGAACAACAGGCTGAATTTACAACCATCTACGGACGAGAGATTTGACCTCTAACCCTCAGGACCAGGATGTAACTTGGAGTTATTGCTCCCTGATGATTCACATCGCCCTCCAAAAGCCAAATCTGAGGTCGATTTAATCCACTCGGAAAGTCCTTATTGTAGCGACTGGGTACGGGGTGAACAGGAACGTTTAAACAGAGTTCAGTCGTGCTGAGTCTTTACGGTTTGTGACGTTCCCATATCAAACCTGATTGGCTTCTGGGACGGCACTGCATGACGGGAGTGAAACGGGCCCGTTGGTTAAAAGCCACCGTGACCAAGGTTGATGAGAACTCAGGTCAGACAGCTGAAGAGGAAACGGGGTTCTTACGGGCGGAAGGAAGCCAGAGAGGTGACAGAAGGAGTCCTGTTTGCTGACGGGGCGAACCAACACCGTACATCCGTTCAGCTTATCAAGTACAAGACAGGACAACCCCTCCACAGCGGCCCACTGTAAGACCAGACCCCTCCTCTGGACTGGAGGGGGGAGATGGAAACAGATGGGGAGGGGG
>NW_027010029.1:0-36308 GCF_036934945.1 Oncorhynchus masou masou
GACTACTACCTAACTATATTTACAGTAAACCCTCCCAGTCAACCACAGGTCAGACCTAACTATATTTGCAGTAAACCCTCCCAGTCAACCACTAGGTCAGACTACTAACTAACTATATTTACAGTAAACCCCTCCAGTCAACCACTAGGTCAGACTACTACCTAACTATATTTACAGTAAACCCACCCAGTCAACCACTAGGTCAGACTACTACCTAACTATATTTACAGTAAACCCTCCCAGTCAACCACTAGGTCAGACCTAACTATATTTACAGTAAACCCTCCCAGTCAACCACTAGGTCAGACTACTAACTAACTATATTTACAGTAAACCCTCCCAGTCAACCACTAGGTCAGACTACTACCTAACTATATTTACAGTAAACCCTCCCAGTCAACCACTAGGTCAGACTACTACCTAACTATATTTACAGTAAACCTAACTCCCAGTCAACCACTAAGGTCAGACTACTAACTAACTATATTTACAGTAAACCCTCCCAGTCAACCACTAGGTCAGACTACTACCTAACTATATTTACAGTAAACCCACCCAGTCAACCACTAGGTCAGACTACTACCTAACTATATTTACAGTAAACCCTCCCAGTCAACCACTAGGTCAGACCTAACTATATTTACAGTAAACCTCCCAGTCAACCACTAAGGTCAGACTACTACCTAACTATATTTACAGTAAACCCTCCCAGTCAACACTAGGTCAGACTACTACCTAACTATATTTACAGTAAACCCACCCAGTCAACCACTAGGCCAGACTACTACCTAACTATATTTACAGTAAACCCTCCCAGTCAACCACTAGGTCAGACTACTACCTAACTATATTTACAGTAAACCCTCCCAGTCAACCACTAGGTCAGACCTAACTATATTTACAGTAAACCCTCCCAGTCAACCACTAGGTCAGACTACTACCTAACTATATTTACAGTAAACCCACCCAGTCAACCACTAGGTCAGACTACTACCTAACTATATTTACAGTAAACCCTCCCAGTCTCAGATTGGATGAAACTCAAGTTACCCAACAATGGGAGGCATAAATAACTGAAATTGGCATATTACATACGAAACCCATTAATAATGACCTGCATGTGTTTACCCCTAGAGGATGAATAGAGACACCATAGTTACCTTGTTCTGTTTACCCCTAGAGGATGAATAGAGACACCATAGTTACCTTGTTCTGTTTACCCCTAGAGGATGAATAGAGACACCATAGTTACCTTGTTCTGTTTACCCCTAGAGGATGCATAGAGACACCATAGTTACCTTGTTCTGTTTAACCCTAGAGGATGAATAGAGACACCATAGTTACCTTGTTCTGTTTAACCTAGAGGATGAATAGAGACACCATAGTTACCTGTTCTGTTTACCCTAGAGGATGAATAGAGACACCATAGTTACCTTGTTCTGTTTACCCCTAGAGGATGAATAGAGACACCATAGTTACCTTGTTCTGTTTACCCTAGAGGATGAATAGAGACACCATAGTTACCTTGTTCTGTTTACCCCTAGAGGATGAATAGAGACACCATAGTTACCTTGTTCTGTTTACCCCTAGAGGATGAATAGAGACACCATAGTTACCTTGTTCTGTTTAACCCTAGAGGACGAAGAGACACCATAGTTACCTTGTTCTTGTTTAACCCTAGAGGATGAAGAGACACCATAGTTACCTTGTTCTGTTTACCCCTAGAGGATGAATAGAGACACCATAGTTACCTTGTTCTGTTTACCCCTAGAGGATGCATAGAGACACCTATAGTTACCTTGTTCTGTTTAACCCTAGAGGATGAATAGGAGACACCATAGTTACCTTGTTCTGTTTAACCCTAGAGGACGAATAGAGACACCATAGTTACCTTGTTCTGTTTACCCCTAGAGGACGAATAGAGACACCATAGTTACCTTGTTCTGTTTAACCCTAGAGGATGAATAGACACCATAGTTACCTTGTTCTGTTTAACCCTAGAGGATGAATAGAGACACCATAGTTACCTTGTTCTGTTTACCCCTAGAGGATGAATAGAGACACCATAGTTACCTTGTTCTGTTTACCCCTAGAGGATGAATAGACACACCATAGTTACCTTGTTCTGTTTACCCCTAGAGGATGAATAGACACACCATAGTTACCTTGTTCTGTTTACCCCTAGAGGATGCATAGAGACACCATAGTTACCTTGTTCTGTTTACCCTAGAGGATGAATAGAGACACCATAGTTACCTTGTTCTGTTTAACCCTAGAGTGATGAATAGACACACCATAGTTACCTTGTTCTGTTTTACCCCTAGAGGATGAAGAGACACCATAGTTACCTTGTTCTGTTTACCCCTAGAGGATGAAGAGACACCATAGTTACCTTGTTCTGTTTACCCCTAGAGGATGAAGAGACACCATAGTTACCTTGTTCTGTTTAACCCTAGAGGATGAATAGAGACACCATAGTTACCTTGTTCTGCTTTAACCCTAGAGGATGAATAGAGACACCATAGTTACCTTGTTCTGTTTACCCTAGAGGATGAATAGAGACACCATAGTTACCTTGTTCTGTTTACCCTAGAGGATGAATAGAGACACCATAGTTACCTTGTTCTGTTTACACCCTAGAGGATGCATAGAGACACCATAGTTACCTTGTTCTGTTTACCCCTAGAGGATGCATAGAGACACCATAGTTACCTTGTTCTGTTTTACCCCTAGAGGATGAATAGAGACACCATAGTTACCTTGTTCTGTTTACCCCTAGAGGATGAATAGAGACACCATAGTTACCTTGTTCTGTTTAACCCTAGAGGACGAAGAGACACCATAGTTACCTTGTTCTGTTTAACCCTAGAGGATGAAGAGACACCATAGTTACCTTGTTCTGTTTACCCCTAGAGGATGAATAGAGACACCATAGTTACCTTGTTCTGTTTACCCCTAGAGGATGAATAGAGACACCATAGTTACCTTGTTCTGTTTACCCCTAGAGGATGAATAGAGACACCATAGTTACCTTGTTCTGTTTACCCCTAGAGGATGAATAGAGACACCATAGTTACCTTGTTCTGTTTAACCCTAGAGGATGAATAGAGACACCATAGTTACCTTGTTCTGTTTACCCCTAGAGGATGAATAGAGACACCATAGTTACCTTGTTCTGTTTAACCCTAGAGGATGAATAGAGACACCATAGTTACCTTGTTCTGTTTAACCCTAGAGGATGAATAGAGACACCATAGTTACCTTGTTCTGTTTAACCCTAGAGGATGAATAGAGACACCATAGTTACCTTGTTCTGTTTACCCCTAGAGGATGAATAGAGACACCATAGTTACCTTTCCTTTGTTCTGACACAAAGTCCTCATTGTAGTTGCTGTCCTCACATTCAGAGTAGCTCTGTAAAACACAGGAGGGGTCAGAACAGACATGTCACTGACATAGGACTGAGAGAACACTACACAACCAACAGCCAGCTGATCCAGCCACAGGCAGGAGTCCCAAATGGCATCCTCCCCCTACACTGTATAGTGCTCTAGAGTCCTGGTGAAAAGTAGTGCACTAGAGTCCTGGTGAAAAGTAGTGCACTAGAGTCCTGGTGAAAAGTAGTGCACTGGAGTCCTGGTGAAAAGTAGTGCACTAGGCTACATAGGCAGTAGGGTGCCATTTGGGACTTTGTCAAAGTCATTGGAGTGAATACAAGGTTAATGATCTACAGATGAAAAGCTGTGACATCCTGTCATGTTCTTTATAGATGAACCACAAGGTCATATTCCCTGAAGACTAAACTACACAGTGAGTCAGCTAGTTTATGAACTCTAAAAACACAGGTGTGGAAACTGCCATTCACAGTACGGTAAAAATGTGGATTAAACAACATTCTACACAAATCATGGTTTCTGTAGAAAAGCTTTCCAGTTGGCTATGAGTACTTCTCAGAGGACTCGCTCAAACCCTCGCTCAGAGGACTCGCTCAAACCCTCACTCAGAGGACTCGCTCAAACCCTCACTCAGAGGACTCGCTCAAACCCTCACTCAGAGGACTCGCTCAAACCCTCACTCAGAGGACTCGCTCAAACCCTCACTCAGAGGACTCGCTCAAACCCTCACTCAGAGGACTCGCTCAAACCCTCACTCAGAGGACTCGCTCAAACCCTCACTCAGAGGACTCGCTCAAACCCTCACTCAGAGGACTCGCTCAAACCCTCACTCAGAGGACTCGCTCAAACCCTCACTCAGAGGACTCGCTCAAACCCTCACTCAGAGGACTCGCTCAAACCCTCACTCAGAGGACTCGCTCAAACCCTCACTCAGAGGACTCGCTCAAACCCTCACTCAGAGGACTCGCTCAAACCCTCACTCAGAGGACTCGCTCAAACCCTCACTCAGAGGACTCGCTCAAACCCTCACTCTGGCCCTGGGACTTTAGGGCGGCAGCAAACTTGGCTCGGCAAACTGAACGAGTGTGTTCGCATACTCCCTTAAAAAGACCTTCGCTTGAAAAACAGCAATACTACCCTTTGTCCATGTTGAGATGCTGTAGCCAAGATGCTTCAAAATAGTCTGAGAGGTTAGCATGTCTTGGGGGTATGATATAAAATGCTAACCTCCCCTGTTATTGTAATGGTGAGAGGTTAGCATGTCTTGGGGGTATGATATAAAATGCTAACCTCCCCTGTTATTGTAATGGTGAGAGGTTAGCATGTCTTGGGGGTATGATATTTTCGCTTCCGACTTTCTCACTCATCATTATCTTCGATCCGTTCAAGATTATCCGTAATCATGGTAGCATCCACATTCATGTAGAAGTGTTTAAAAACATTATATTCTTATTTAGAACAGTAGTGACTCCAAAATGACAATACACATTATTTACCATACATTTCTATTGGGCCCAAAATAATCTGAAACACAACCAAAACAAACAGCAAATACATCCAGCCAAGTCACAAGCACGATGTGGTCATTGCATGCTATGAATATGGGACCAAATGCTCAACTTTGGATTACTTTAATACACATAAGTGAATTTGTCCTAATACTTTTGTTCCCCTAAAAATGGACGGGGGGGAATCACAGTTCCGGGGACATGTGTTCTAAACGACCTGGGATAGACACAGTTCCGGTGACATGTGTTCTAAACGACCTGGGATAGCCACAGTTCCGGGGACATGTGTTCTAAACGACCTGGGATAGCCACAGTTCCAGGGACATGTGTTCTAAACGACCTGGGATAGTCACAGTTCCAGGGACATGTGTTCTAAACGACCTGGGATAGTCACAGTTCCGGGGACATGTGTTCTAAACGACCTGGGATAGTCACAGTTCCGGGGACATGTGTTCTAAACGACCTGGGATAGTCACAGTTCCGGGGACATGTGTTCTAAACGACCTGGGATAGTCACAGTTCCGGGGACATGTGTTCTAAACGACCTGGGATAGTCACAGATCCGGGGACATGTGTTCTAAACGACCTGGGATAGCCACAGTTCCAGGGACATGTGTTCTAAGCGATGAATAAAGGTGCATGTATATGGAGAATGGTTGCAGCAGGACCATCCTGTAGTCAACGAGGTGTAGTTCATGTGGAGCCTGGTATGTCAACATACCTTCTCTTTGGGGCCGTAGATCTCTGCATACCACACCATCCCATACAGACACAGGAATGTGATTAAGGCCTGGGAGGAGAGGAGACAGAGTTAAGGCCACAGTCAGTTCAAGGTCACGTTTCAGCTTTATTGTCCCAGAGGGAAATTGGTTGAAACAATAGTCAAAACATAAAATACAAACATATACATATACATAGATAGATCTATGAATACAATGAAATGAATACACCAACATCAAGTAGTCCCTCATATTGCCAACATATCAGCCACAAAATGAAAGGCCTTTTAGCTGCAAACACACTGACATTCCATAGATAAAGCAGTACTAGGACAACTACAGCCCTGGTACGTTATCCTGTCACCATCTAATACTAGGACAACTACAGCCCTGGTACGTTATCCTGTCATCATCTAATACTAGGACAACTACAGCCCTGGTACGTTATCCTGTCATCATCTAATACTAGGACAACTACAGCCCTGGTACGTTATCCTGTCATCATCTAATACTAGGACAACTACAGCCCTGGTACGTTATCCTGTCACCATCTAATACTAGGACAACTACAGCCCTGGTACGTTATCCTGTCACCATCTAATACTAGGACAACTACAGCCCTGGTACGTTATCCTGTCACCATCTAATACTAGGACAACTACAGCCCTGGTACGTTATCCTGTCACCATCTAATACTAGGACAACTACAGCCCTGGTACGTTATCCTGTCACCATCTAATACTAGGACAACTACAGCCCTGGTACGTTATCCTGTCACCATCTAATACTAGGACAACTACAGCCCTGGTACGTTATCCTGTCACCATCTAATACTAGGACAACTACAGCCCTGGTACGTTATCCTGTCACCATCTAATACTAGGACAACTACAGCCCTGGTACGTTATCCTGTCACCATCTAATACTAGGACAACTACAGCCCTGGTACGTTGGTCCAACAGTCACATGATCTTAATGATGACTAAGCTATTTATGGTACATTAACGATGACAAAAAACGGACTGGTCTGCAAACATAAATAGTGATATGTACTTTTAGAGACCTGAACAACTGTTTGGAGACTAGTTTTACTATGTACATAAACAAACCACTTAGACATGACAGCTGTGTGGAGACTGGTTTGTGTACACAGTAAAACAACTTGGACCTGACACCTGTGTGGAGACTGGTATGTTTACGTACACAGTAAAACAACCTGGACATGACAGCTGTGTGAAGACTGGTTTGTGTACACAGTAAAACAACTTGGACCTGACACCTGTGTGGAGACTGGTATGTTTACGTACACAGTAAAACAACCTGGACATGACAGCTGTGTGGAGACTGGTTTGAGTACACAGTAAAACAACTTGGACCTGACACCTGTGTGGAGACTGGTATGTTTACGTACACAGTAAAACTACTTGAACATGACAGCTGTGTGGAGACTGGTATGTTTACGTACACAGTAAAACTACTTGAACATGACAGCTGTGTGGAGACTGGTATGTTTACGTACACAGTAAAACTACTTGAACATGACAGCTGTGTGGAGACTGGTATGTTTATGTGCACAGTAATACTACTTGAACATGACAGCTGTGTGGAGACTAGTATGTTTATGTGCACAGTAATACTACTTGAACATGACAGCTGTGTGGAGACCATTCTTACCACACACACCAGCCACAGCAGCACATAGAGGACCTGGGTCTTGGAGAACAGCTCCATTCCAAACTTTATACACGCCCAAGGCCTCCAGGAACGCTATGGCCCTGTGATGTCAACAGAGACACACACACACAGACACACAGACGTCACACTACAGCTAAGGCTGCTGGGTAATCAGACAGCTATAGTTGTGTCCCAAATGGCTCCCTATTCCCTCCATGGTGGATAACCTGGTCTAAAGTAGTGCACTATAAAGGGAATAGGGTAGCTGTTGGGACCCTATGACACCTGTCACCCGGCTGGTGGTGACATGGCAGAGTGAGGGAGAGGAGGGTGAGGGGGTGAGCGAGGCAGAGAGAATGTGAGAGAGGTAAGCTGAGGCCCATGGAAACATGAAACCGGTCCATCTACATGGTCAGATGTTAACATTGCCAACAGCCTTTCCTCTAGTGGGTGCTGGAGGGAATAAGCAACATATTCAGACCCCTGCTAAGCGCGAACCTAAATAAACAGACTGACAATAGTACACATGCCACATGCACAATGGAAACATGGATGGACAGCAATTTAATGGGATGTACCGGAGGGAAAAAATGAGAAAATCACAGTTCACAAATGTTTTGTCTACAAAAGTTTCTAAGATCCCTTATTTCCCTGAACATGGGAACCACTAGAATACACAGAGGGTAGAGCGTACGACCCAGTACATCACTGGGGCCAAGCTTCCTGCCATCCAGGAGCTTTATACTAGGCGTTGTCAGAGGAAGGCCCCAAAATGTGTCAAAGACTCCAGTCACCCTAGTCACAGACTGTTCTCTCTGCTACCGTATGGCAAGCTGTAAGTCTAGGACCAAAAGGCTCCTTAACAGATTCTACCCCCCCCAAGCCATAAGACTGCAGAACAATGAATCAAATGGCCACCGGACTATTTACACTGATCCACCCCTTTGTTTTTACACTGCTGCTAATGTCTGTTTATTATCTATACATAGCCACTTTACCCCTACCTACATGTACAAATGACCTCAACTAACTTGTATCCCCACACATTGACTCGGTACCGGTACCCCCTGTATATAGCCTCCACATTGACTCGGTACCGGTACCCCCTGTATATAGCCTCCACATTGACTCGGTACCGGTACCCCCTGTATATAGCCTCCACATTGACTCGGTACCGGTACCCCCTGTATATAGCCTCCACATTGACTCGGTACCGGTACCCCCTGTATATAGCCTCCACATTGACTCGGTACGGTACCCCCTGTATATAGCCTCCACATTGACTCGGTACCGGTACCCCCTGTATATAGCCTCCACATTGACTCGGTACCGGTACCCCCTGTATATAGCCTCCACATTGACTCGGTACCGGTACCCCCTGTATATAGCCTCCACATTGACTCGGTACCGGTACCCCCTGTATATAGCCTCCACATTGACTCGGTACCGGTACCCCCTGTATATAGCCTCCACATTGACTCGGTACCGGTACCCCCTGTATATAGCCTCCACATTGACTCGGTACCGGTACCCCCTGTATATAGCCTCCACATTGACTCGGTACCCGGTACCCCTGTATATAGCCTCCACATTGACTCGGTACCGGTACCCATGTATATAGCCTCCACATTGACTCGGTACCGGTACCCCCTGTATATAGCCTCCACATTGACTCGGTACCGGTACCCCCTGTATATAGCCTCCACATTGACTCGGTACCGGTACCCCCTGTATATAGCCTCCACATTGACTCGGTACCGGTACCCCCTGTATATAGCCTCCACATTGACTCGGTACCGGTACCCCCTGTATATAGCCTCCACATTGACTCGGTACCGGTACCCCCTGTATATAGCCTCCACATTGACTCGGTACCGGTACCCCCTGTATATAGCCTCCACATTGACTCGGTACCGGTACCCCCTGTATATAGCCTCCACATTGACTCGGTACCGGTACCCCCTGTATATAGCCTCCACATTGACTCGGTACCGGTACCCCCTGTATATAGCCTCCACATTGACTCGGTACCGGTACCCCCTGTATATAGCCTCCACATTGACTCGGTACCGGTACCCCCTGTATATAGCCTCCACATTGTTATTGTGTTACTTTAGTTTATTTAGTAAATATTTTCTTAACTCTTCTTGAACTGCACTGTTGGTTAAGGGCTTGTAAGTAAAGCATTTCACAGTAAAGTCTACACCTGTTGTATTCAGCATTTCCCAGTAATACACACTTGTTTTATTCATGAGACAAATAGTTTGATTTGATTGGGAGAAGTGTATGTATATCTAAACATAAATAACAGTCAGAATCCACACTGACTTCGTGATTCCAGTATTAGAGTATTCTACCCTACACACCGACTTAGTGATTCCAGTATTATAGAGTATTCTACCCTACACACCGACTTAGTGATTCCAGTATTATAGAGTATTCTACCCTACACACCGACTTAGTGATTCCAGTATTATATAGAGTATTCTACCCTACACACCGACTTAGTGATTCCAGTATTATAGAGTATTCTACCCTACACACCGACTTAGTGATTCCAGTATTATAGAGTATTCTACCCTACACACCGACTTAGTGATTCCAGTATTATAGAGTATTCTACCCTACACACCGACTTAGTGATTCCAGTATTATAGAGTATTCTACCCTACACACCGACTTAGTGATTCCAGTATTATAGAGTATTCTACCCTACACACTGACTTCGTGATTCCAGTATTATAGAGTATTCTACCCTACACACCGACTTAGTGATTCCAGTATTATAGAGTATTCTACCCTACACACCGACTTAGTGATTCCAGTATTATAGAGTATTCTACCCTACACACTGACTTCGTGATTCCAGTATTATAGAGTATTCTACCCTACACACAGACTTAGTGATTCCAGTATTAGAGTATTCTACCCTACACACCGACTTAGTGATTCCAGTATTAGAGTATTCTACCCTACACACTGACTTAGTGATTCCAGTATTATAGAGTATTCTACCCTACACACAGACTTAGTGATTCCAGTATTAGAGTATTCTACCCTACACACTGACTTAGTGATTCCAGTATTATAGAGTATTCTACCCTACACACAGACTTAGTGATTCCAGTATTAGAGTATTCTACCCTACACACTGACTTCGTGATTCCAGTATTAGAGTATTCTACCCTACACACTGACTTAGTGATTCCAGTATTATAGAGTATTCTACCCTACACACCGACTTAGTGATTCCAGTATTATAGAGTATTCTACCCTACACACCGACTTAGTGATTCCAGTATTATAGAGTATTCTACCCTACACACCGACTTAGTGATTCCAGTATTATAGAGTATTCTACCCTACACACTGACTTCGTGATTCCAGTATTATAGAGTATTCTACCCTACACACCGACTTAGTGATTCCAGTATTATAGAGTATTCTACCCTACACACCGACTTAGTGATTCCAGTATTATAGAGTATTCTACCCTACACACTGACTTCGTGATTCCAGTATTATAGAGTATTCTACCCTACACACTGACTTAGTGATTCCAGTATTATAGAGTATTCTACCCTACACACTGACTTAGTGATTCCAGTATTATAGAGTATTCTACCCTACACACTGACTTAGTGATTCCAGTATTATAGAGTATTCTACCCTACACACTGACTTAGTGATTCCAGTATTAGAGTATTCTACCCTACACACTGACTTAGTGATTCCAGTATTATAGAGTATTCTACCCTACACACTGACTTAGTGATTCCAGTATTATAGAGTATTCTACCCTACACACTGACTTAGTGATTCCAGTATTATAGAGTATTCTACCCTACACACTGACTTAGTGATTCCAGTATTATAGAGTATTCTACCCTACACACTGACTTAGTGATTCCAGTATTATAGAGTATTCTACCCTACACACTGACTTAGTGATTCCAGTATTATAGAGTATTCTACCCTACACACTGACTTAGTGATTCCAGTATTATAGAGTATTCTACCCTACACACTGACTTAGTGATTCCAGTATTATAGAGTATTCTACCCTACACACTGACTTAGTGATTCCAGTATTATAGAGTATTCTACCCTACACACTGACTTAGTGATTCCAGTATTATAGAGTATTCTACCCTACACACTGACTTAGTGATTCCAGTATTATAGAGTATTCTACCCTACACACTGACTTAGTGATTCCAGTATTATAGAGTATTCTACCCTACACACTGACTTAGTGATTCCAGTATTATAGAGTATTCTACCCTACACACTGACTTAGTGATTCCAGTATTATAGAGTATTCTATCCTACACACTGACTTAGTGATTCCAGTATTATAGAGTATTCTACCCTACACACTGACTTAGTGATTCCAGTATTATAGAGTATTCTATCCTACACACTGACTTAGTGATTCCAGTATTATAGAGTATTCTACCCTACACACTGACTTAGTGATTCCAGTATTATAGAGTATTCTACCCTACACACTGACTTAGTGATTCCAGTATTATAGAGTATTCTACCCTACACACTGACTTAGTGATTCCAGTATTATAGAGTATTCTACCCTACACACTGACTTAGTGATTCCAGTATTATAGAGTATTCTACCCTACACACTGACTTAGTGATTCCAGTATTATAGAGTATTCTACCCTACACACTGACTTAGTGATTCCAGTATTATAGAGTATTCTACCCTACACACTGACTTAGTGATTCCAGTATTATAGAGTATTCTACCCTACACACTGACTTAGTGATTCCAGTATTATAGAGTATTCTACCCTACACACTGACTTAGTGATTCCAGTATTTATACACACTGACTTAGTGATTCAGTATTATAGTATTCTACACACTGACTTAGTGATTCCAGTATTATAGAGTATTCTACCCTACACACTGACTTAGTGATTCCAGTATTATAGAGTATTCTACCCTACACACTGACTTAGTGATTCCAGTATTATAGAGTATTCTACCCTACACACTGACTTAGTGATTCCAGTATTATAGAGTATTCTACCCTACACACTGACTTAGTGATTCCAGTATTATAGAGTATTCTACCCTACACACTGACTTAGTGATTCCAGTATTATAGAGTATTCTACCCTACACACTGACTTAGTGATTCCAGTATTATAGAGTATTCTATCCTACACACTGACTTAGTGATTCCAGTATTATAGAGTATTCTACCCTACACACTGACTTAGTGATTCCAGTATTATAGAGTATTCTACCCTACACACTGACTTAGTGATTCCAGTATTATAGAGTATTCTACCCTACACACTGACTTAGTGATTCCAGTATTATAGAGTATTCTACCCTACACACTGACTTAGTGATTCCAGTATTATAGAGTATTCTACCCTACACACTCCTACCCCATGAGTCTCAGTAATGACTTTCATACAGCCAGTCTCTAATACTCAGGGTTTAGCTGGGGGATAATGGAGGCCATTGTTTTGTAGTGCTTCACTGCCAGACTGTCTGTGTGTGTGTGTGTGTGTGTGTGTACAGCCCTAACCAGCTACAGTTTCTCAGTCCTCCACGCTGTAGAAGGTCCGTTAACACTAGCCTCCATCCCACATGTCTTCACCCTCACACTGCTACAGTTTCTCAGTCCTCCACGCTGTAGAAGGTCCGTTAACACTAGCCTCCATCCCCCATGTCTTCACCCTCACACTGCTACAGTTTCTCAGTCCTCCACGCTGTAGAAGGTCCGTTAACACTAGCCTCCATCCCCCATGTCTTCACCCTCACACTGCTACAGTTTCTCAGTCCTCCACGCTGTAGAAGGTCCGTTAACACTAGCCTCCATCCCCCATGTCTTCACCCTCACACTGCTACAGTTTCTCAGTCCTCCACGCTGTAGAAGGTCCGTTAACACTAGCCTCCATCCACCATGTCTTCACCCTCACAACGCTACAGTTTCTCAGTCCTCCACGCTGTAGAAGGTCCGTTAACACTAGCCTCGATCCCCCATGTCTTCACCCTCACACAGCTACAGTTTCTCAGTCCTCACGCTGTAGAAGGTCCGTTAACACTAGCCTCCATCCACCATGTCTTCACCCTCACACTGCTACAGTTTTTCAGTCCTCCACGCTGTAGAAGGTCCGTTAACACTAGCCTCCATCCCCCATGTCTTCACCCTCACACAGCTACAGTTTCTCAGTCCTCCACGCTGTAGAAGGTCCGTTAACACTAGCCTCCATCCCCCATGTCTTCACCCTCACACAGCTACAGTTTCTCAGTCCTCCACGCTGTAGAAGGTCCGTTAACACTAGCCTCCATCCCCCATGTCTTCACCCTGCTACAGTTTCTCAGTCCTCCACGCTGTAGAAGGTCCGTTAACACTAGCCTCCATCCCCCATGTCTTCACCCTCACACTGCTACAGTTTCTCAGTCCTCCACGCTGTAGAAGGTCCGTTAACACTAGCCTCCACCCCCATGTCTTCACCCTCACACAGCTACAGTTTACATAGAAATACACAGCCCAACGGTAGAAACCACACGGTCAAAGAGCTCTGTTCAGTTGTTGACTTAAGGTCAATCATCGACCTGACGGCTGACTACTGCAGATATAAATGTCTATTGTAGTTTAATGGTGTAGATGGCAGACAGCAGAGTAAACAGCTTTATCTCCTCAGACATCATCTACTGTCGTCATGGTAGTAGCTAATGAAATAACACTCACCCAAACACCCAGCACTGTGTCCCAACACGCTTACACTGTGTGTCTGTGAGGTAGGCATAGTACTGCCTGAAAAACACAGGGAGAAAACACCACAACAGGTCAGGACAAACACAGGATGTGAAGGCAGACATGTGAACCCGTTTACCACAGACAGAGAGCTGTCCTCTCATAGCCATTAACTCTAGACATGTTGGACAAACACTGATGGTATGACTGAGGAGTTTTCTAAAGACTGGTGCAGAGGAGAGAGGGGGGAGGACAGAGGAGAGAGGAGAGGGGGAGGAGAGAGGGGGGAGAGAACAGAGGAGAGAAGAGAACAGAGGAGAGAGGGGGGAGAGAACAGAGGAGAGAGGGGGAGAGAACAGAGGAGAGAAGAGAACAGAGGAGAGAGGGGGAGAGAACAGAGGAGAGAGGGGGAGAGAACAGAGGAGAGAAGAGAACAGAGAGAGAGAGGGGGAGAGAACAGAGGAGAGAGGGGGAGAGAACAGAGGACAGAGGGGGAGGAGAGAGGGGGGGGAGAGAACAGAGGAGAGGGGGAGAGAACAGAGGAGAGAACAGAGGAGAGAGGGGGAGAGAACAGAGGAGAGAACAGAGGAGAGAGGGGGAGAGAACAGAGGAGAGAGGGGGAGAGAACAGAGGAGAGAGGGGGGGAGCGAACAGAGGAGAGAAGAGAACAGAGGAGAGAGGGGGGGGGAGAACAGAGGAGAGAGGGGGGAAGAGATCAGCCCAGGTGAGGGGTGAGGTCCTACCTCACGGTGGGAGCTGTGATGATGCCGATGAAGAGGATCCGACACCAGCTGAGGGCGTGGCACGCCGGGAACACAAATATGTGCTTCAGGAAGAATGTGTTCAACTCTGTCAGCTATGGAGAAACAGAGAGCGTTAATCACAGACACCATCACAAAGCCACCCCCTACACAGGGCACTACAGAGCTCTCCCCCCCCCCCCCAGAGGGCTCTACACAGGGCTCTAATCACACTGAATAAAGCGACAAATGATTTGATCTGTTTGTAATTTAACTAGGGAAGTCAGTTAAGAACAAATTCATATTTACAATGACGGCCTAGGAACAGTGGGTTAACTGCCTTGTTCAGGGGCAGAACCACAGATTTTTACCTTCTCAGCTCGGGATTCGATCAGGCAACCTTTTGGTTACTGGCCCAATGCTCTAATAACCAGGCTACCTGCCATCAACTAACTCCTCCCTCTCTCTCTACCTCCCAAATGAGGAAGTAGAATACATAGCCGAGCTATGCAATACAGTGAACCTGAACCATGTCAACATTTGGACCCACTCACCGTTTGACCCTGCGCTCCTCATCATTCACAGTACAGCATAATGAAGAGACTGGAACCAGACCGCCTCAACACGCTGTCATTTGGCCCTGAGCCTGTGTGTGTGTGTGTGTGTGTGTGTGTGCGCGTGTGTCTCTCAGTGTAGAGATAGTCTTATTTGGCCCTGAGCCTGTCTAGGGGCCCTCTGGAGAGAACGCAGCTAAACTGTAGCTACTCCTGAGGACTCTCTCTACCTTTGCTCTCCCCTCCTCCCACCACCCCACTCGTAAAGCTCCTCTCAAAGAGTGGGTAATTACTATTTCAAGCCCCCAGAGTGTTGGGAACGGGAGACTGAAGGAGAGGGGGAGAGGGTAGACTAGTCCATTTCAAGAGAAGCTGCTCAGCTTTTCATCGCCATGGCAGCCAGTATTGAGGATAAAGGGGGGTTAAAGGAGTATTGGCAGCTATGGTGGGCTCTCTGGCTGGGACCTGGATTGTATTCATTGGCAACAAATAGTAGACAACGGACTAAAACTGAGGGACTACTAGAACTTTTCCAACAAGAAATGCTCGTTTTCATTTTCCATTGCAAAAATGGTTTTGCCACAGTGTTCCCTAATGAATGTGACCCTGGGTTAATGATGGAAAGCACTGGAACTTATTGAAGTTCACCATCTTTCCATCCACCACACGGTGTGGTGGGGCGCTGTCCCCCATCCAGAAACTGTCCCCCAGTCACATGTCAGTTACTCACTCTTTAAGAAATGAGTTTTCAATAAGAACACGCCAGGCAGAATCCCTGTTATACAGTACCAGCTACGCTGTACCACCTACGCGGTACCAGTGTTGTACCACCTACGCGGTACCAGTGTTGTACCACCTACGCGGTACCAGTGTTGTACCACCTACGCGGTACCAGTGTTGTACCACCTACGCGGTACCAGTGTTGTACCACCTCACGCGGTACCAGTGTTGTACCACCTACGCGGTACCAGTGTTGTACCACCTACGCGGTACCAGTGTTGTACCACCTACGCGGTACCAGTGTTGTACCACCTACGCGGTACCAGTGTTGTACCACCTACGCGGTACCAGTGTTGTACCACCTACGCGGTACCAGTGTTGTACCACCTACGCGGTACCAGTGTTGTACCACCTACGCGGTACCAGTGTTGTACCACCTACTGGCGGTACCAGTGTTGTACCACCTACGCGGTACCAGTGTTGTACCACCTCACGCGGTACCAGTGTTGTACCACCTACGCGG
This sequence comes from Oncorhynchus masou masou, assembly GCF_036934945.1. NCBI lineage: Eukaryota > Metazoa > Chordata > Actinopteri > Salmoniformes > Salmonidae > Oncorhynchus > Oncorhynchus masou. The sequence goes on from NW_027010029.1 coordinate 16,573, forward strand.
TACCAGTGTTGTACCACCTACGTAGTACCAGTGTAGTACCATCTATACAGTACCATCTATACAGTACCAGTGTTGTACCATCTATACAGTACCATCTATACAGTACCAGTGTAGTACCATCTATACAGTACCATCTATACAGTACCAGTGTTGTACCATCTATACAGTACCATCTATACAGTACCAGTGTTGTACCACCTATACAGTACCAGTGTTGTACCATCTATACAGTACCAGTGTTGTACCACCTATACAGTACCAGTGTTGTACCATCTATACAGTACCATCTATACAGTACCAGTGTTGTACCATCTATACAGTACCATCTATACAGTACCAGTGTTGTACCACCTATGCAGTACCAGTGTTGTACCACCTATACAGTACCAGTGTTGTACCATCTATACAGTACCAGTGTTGTACCATCTATACAGTACCAGTGTTGTACCACCTATACAGTACCAGTGTTGTACCACCTATACAGTACCAGTGTTGTACCACCTATACAGTACCAGTGTTGTACCATCTATACAGTACCAGTGTTGTACCATCTATACAGTACCAGTGTTGTACCATCTATACAGTACCATCTATACAGTACCAGTACCATCTATACAGTACCAGTGTTGTACCATCTATACAGTACCATCTACACAGTACCAGTGTTGTACCATCTATACAGTACCATCTATACAGTACCATCTATACAGTACCAGTGTTGTACCATCTATATAGTATCATCTATATAGTATCATCTATACAGTGCCATCTATACAGTGCCATCTATACAGTGCCATCTATACAGTGCCATCTATACAGTGCCAGTGTTGTACCATCTACACAGTACCGTGCCATCTATACAGTGCCATCTATACAGTGCAATCTACACAGTACCAGTGTTGTACCATCTATACAATACCATCTATACAGTACCAGTGTTGTGCCATCTATACAGTGCCATCTATACAGTGCCATCTATACAGTGCCATCTATACAGTGCCAGTGTTGTACCATCTATACAATACCATCTATACAGTACCAGTGTTGTACCATTTATACAGTACCATACCACCTATACAGTACCAGTGTTGTACCATCTATACAGTACCAGTACCATCTATACAGTACCAGCACCATCTACACAGTACCATCTACACAGTACCAGTACCATCTACACAGTACTAGTACCATCTATACAGTACCAGAGTTGTACCATCTATACAGTACCATCTATACAGTACCATCTACACAGTACCAGTATCATCTATACAGTACCAGAACCATCTATACAGTACCAGAGTTGTACCATCTATACAGTACCATCTACACAGTACCAGTATCATCTACACCACATATGTCAGAGTCAAGGCCCGCGGGCCACATCCGGCCCGCGAGAAGGTTTTTACGGCCCTGGGATGATCTTGATTTATTATTAGAACCGGCCCGCAGACCGCAGCAAGCCGGCAGCCCGCAGATCTTTTACACGCACCAATACTACATTTCCCACAATGCAACGGTGACGCACCGAGCAGTAGGCTGCTTCATTTCAATATTTATTGGCACAGCAGTCGTCAGCATCACAGTAAAATTAACTTTCAGATACCCATCAAAAATGGCAAAACGGAAGGTGGACACTGAGAACCGGGGGTTTCAAACAAGGTGGGAGTCGGAGTATATGTTCACGGAGGTAGCTGGAAAACCTGTGTGTCTTCTGTGTGGAGAAAGTGTGGCGGTACTGAAAGAGTATAATCTGAGACGACATTATGAAACGAAACACGCGGACAAAAACAAGAATATGGACATGGAACAAAGGCTACAAAAGGCAGAGGAATTAAAACGAGGCCTCAAATCTCGACAGGCTCTGTTCAAAAAAGCCAAATCACAAGGCCAGGCTGCTGTCAAGGCCAGTTTTATTTTGGCAGAAGAGATCGCTAAATCAGCCCGGCCATTTACGGAGGGGGATTTCATCAAAAACTGCATGATTAAAGTTTGTGACGAAGTTTGCCCAGAAAAAGGCAACTCTTTTTAAATGTGAGTCTGAGCAGAAACACCATTGCCGAGAGAGTAGACCAGTTGTCCATCAATCTAAAAGAGCAGCTTGTGAAAAAGGGAAAAGATTTCATTGCATATTCCTTGGCTGTGGATGAGAGCACCGACATTTCTGACATTGCCCAGTTGTCAATTTTCATCCGCGGGGAGTGGACTCCAGCCTAAGCGTGACAGAGGAGTTTTTGGCTTTACGTCCTATGCATGGCACAACTACGGGGCATGATTTGTATGAAGAGGTGTCAAGATGTGTAAATGAGATGGAGCTGCCTTGGGAAAAACTCGTGGGTTTGACAACCGACGGAGCACCTGCGATGTGTGGACACAGGAGCGGACTGGTGGCGAAGATACGGGAAAAGATGCAAGAGGAAAACGCGACAGGTGAGCTGACAGCTTATCATTGTATCATACACCAGGAAGCGTTGTGCGGTAAAGCCTTGAAAATGGAGCATGTAATGAGCATCATCACGCGCACAGTTAACTTTATCAGAGCCAAAGGTTTGAATCACCGCCAGTTCGGGATTTTTATATAAAGGAAATTTGTCTTTTGTGTCTGTTGAAAATTAAAGATTACTGACAGAGCCATAAGAAAATATTGCTTTATTTATCTGATCATATTGGAATATATTTGTTAGGTTTTCAGTAGGTTCAATTAGGTTCACTAGACTATATGCGTCATTTAAAATTTTTCAATGAACATTCGAACAGTCCGGCCCTCGGCTTGTAGCTAAATTTTTTATTTGGCCCTCCGTCCATTTGACTTTGACACCCCTGATCTACACAGTACCAGTACCATCTATACAGTACCAGAGTTGTACCATCTACACAGTACCATCTACACAGTACCAGTATCATCTATACAGTACCATCTACACAGTACCAGTATCATCTATACAGTACCATCTACACAGTACCATCTACACAGTACCAGTATCATCTATACAGTACCAGTACCATCTACACAGTACCATCTACACAGTACCATCTACACAGTACCATCTACACAGTACCATCTACACAGTACCATCTACACAGTACCATCTACACAGTACCATGCCATCTACACAGTACCATGCCATCTATACAGTACCATGCCATCTACACAGTACCATGCCATCTACACAGTACCAGTACCATCTACACAGTACCATCTACACAGTACCATGCCATCTATACAGTACCATGCCATCTATACAGTACCATGCCATCTACACAGTACCATCTACACAGTACCAGTACCATCTACACAGTACCAGTATCATCTATACAGTACCAGTACCATCTATACAGTACCAGTACCATCTACACAGTACCAGTATCATCTACACAGTACCAGTATCATCTATACAGTACCATGCCATCTATACAGTACCATGCCATCTATACAGTACCATGCCATCTATACAGTACCATGCCATCTATACAGTACCATGCCATCTATACAGTACCATCTATACAGTACCATCTATACAGTACCATCTATACAGTACCATCTATACAGTACCAGTACCATCTATACAGTACCATCTATACAGTACCATCTATACAGTACCATCTATACAGTACCATCTATACAGTACCAGTACCATCTATACAGTACCATCTATACAGTACCAGTACCATCTATACAGTACCATCTATACAGTACCAGTACCATCTATACAGTACCATCTATACAGTACCATCTATACAGTACCATCTATACAGTACCATCTATACAGTACCAGTACCATCTATATAGTACCAGTCAAATGTTTGGACACACCTACTCATTCCAGGGTTTTTCTTTATTTTTACTATTTTCTACATTGTAGAATAATAGTTAAGACTTCAAAAGTATGAAATAACACCTACGGAATCATGCAGTAAGTATTTTATATTTGAAATTCTTCAAAGTAGCCACTTTCTGCCTTGACAGATTTGCATTCTACAATTTAGAAAATAGTTTTAAAAAGAAACCCTGGAATGAGTAAGTGTCCCCAAACTTTTGTCTGGGAGTGTATATGGGGATTCTGCCTGGCGTGTTCTTATTGAAGTCTCATTACTTAAAGAGTGAGAAACTAGCCGGATGACATGTGACTGGGTGGACAGTTTCTGGACGGGGGGACAGCGCCCCACCACACCGTGGGGTGGATGGATAGATGGTGAAGCACTGAATAAACTCCAGTGCTTTCCATCATTAACCCAGGGTCATATTCATTAGGGAACACCGAAGCAAAACCATTTTATATACCTAGTGCTAACAGCTAACCCCTGTCAGGCCAGAACTCCCCCTATACCTAGTGCTACCAGCTAACCCCCGTCAGGCCAGAACTCCCCATATACCTAGTGCTACCAGCTAACCCCGTCAGGCCAGAACTCCCCATATACCTAGTGCTACCAGCTAAGCCCCGTCAGGCCAGAACTCCCCATATACCTAGTGCTACCAGCTAACCACTGTCAGGCCAGAACTCCCCATATACCTAGTGCTACCAGCTAACCCTGTCAGGCCAGAACTCCCCATATACCTAGTGCTACCAGCTAACCCGTCAGGCCAGAACTCCCCATATACCTAGTGCTAACAGCTAACCCCCGTCAGGCCAGAACTCCCCATATACCTAGTGCTAACAGCTAACCCCGTCAGGCCAGAACTCCCCATATACCTAGTGCTACCAGCTAACCCCGTCAGGCCAGAACTCCCCATATACCTAGTGCTACCAGCTAACCCCCGTCAGGCCAGAACTCCCCATATACCTAGTGCTACCAGCTAACCCCCGTCAGGCCAGAACTCCCCATATACCTAGTGCTACCAGCTAACCCCGTCAGGCCAGAACTCCCCTATACCTAGTGCTAACCGCTAACCCCGTCAGGCCAGAACTCCCCTATACCTAGTGCTAACCGCTAACCCCGTCAGGCCAGAACTCCCCATATACCTAGTGCTACCAGCTAACCCCGTCAGGCCAGAACTCCCCATATACCTAGTGCTACCAGCTAACCCCGTCAGGCCAGAACTCCCCATATACCTAGTGCTACCAGCTAACCCCCGTCAGGCCAGAACTCCCCATATACCTAGTGCTACCAGCTAACCCCGTCAGGCCAGAACTCCCCATATACCTAGTGCTACCAGCTAACCCCTGTCAGGCCAGAACTCCCCATATACCTAGTGCTACCAGCTAACCCCTGTCAGGCCAGAACTCCCCATATACCTAGTGCTAACAGCTCACCCGTCAGGCCAGAACTCCCCATATACCTAGTGCTACCAGCTAACCCCGTCAGGCCAGAACTCCCCATATACCTAGTGCTACCAGCTAACCCCGTCAGGCCAGAACTCCCCATATACCTAGTGCTAACAGCTCACCCGTCAGGCCAGAACTCCCCATATACCTAGTGCTACCAGCTAACCCCTGTCAGGCCAGAACTCCCCATATACCTAGTGCTACCAGCTAACCCCTGTCAGGCCAGAACTCCCCATATACCTAGTGCTACCAGCTAACCCCTGTCAGGCCAGAACTCCCCATATACCTAGTGCTACCAGCTAACCCCTGTCAGGCCAGAACTCTCCATACACCTAGTGCTACCAGCTAACCCCTGTCAGGCCAGAACTCCCCATATACCTAGTGCTAACAGCTCCCCGTCAGGCCAGAACTCCCCATACCTAGTGCTACCAGCTAACCCCTGTCAGGCCAGAACTCCCCATATACCTAGTGCTACCAGCTAACCCCTGTCAGGCCAGAACTCCCCATATACCTAGTGCTAACAGCTAACCCCTGTCAGGCCAGAACTCCCCATATACCTAGTGCTACCAGCTAACCCCTGTCAGGCCAGAACTCCCCATATACCTAGTGCTACCAGCTAACCCCTGTCAGGCCAGAACTCCCCATATACCTAGTGCTAACAGCTAACCCCTGTCAGGCCAGAACTCCCCATATACCTAGTGCTACCAGCTAACCCCTGTCAGGCCAGAACTCCCCATATACCTAGTGCTACCAGCTAACCCCTGTCAGGCCAGAACTCCCCATATACCTAGTGCTACCAGCTAACCCCTGTCAGGCCAGAACTCCCCATATACCTAGTGCTAACAGCTAACCCCTGTCAGGCCAGAACTCCCCATATACCTAGTGCTACCAGCTAACCCCTGTCAGGCCAGAACTCCCCATATACCTAGTGCTAACAGCTAACCCCTGTCAGGCCAGAACTCCCCATATACCTAGTGCTAGCCGCTAACCCCTGTCAGGCCAGAACTCCCCATATACCTAGTGCTAACAGCTAACCCCTGTCAGGCCAGAACTCCCCATATACCTAGTGCTACCAGCTAACCCCTGTCAGGCCAGAACTCCCCATATACCTAGTGCTAACAGCTAACCCTGTCAGGCCAGAACTCCCCATATACCTAGTGCTAGCCGCTAACCCCTGTCAGGCCAGAACTCCCCATATACCTAGTGCTAACAGCTAACCCCTGTCAGGCCAGAACTCCCCATATACCTAGTGCTGTCAGGTCAGATAGACTTTGACCAGGGCCCTTAAGTAGTGCACTATAGGGTGTTATTGGACACGGGTGCATTAGAAATAGAATGACAGTTGTACGTTTGAAAGCAGGAACATACCTGCCAGATGATCATGAAGAGGTAGACCCCGGTGACGCGCTGCAGGGAAGACTTGGGGTCAAACCAGCGGACGTAGGTCCAGCTCGCCGGGGTGAACTGGAGCGCAGCACGTTTGATCTTCCTGTCGTGGTGTGGATGTCCCTGGACAGGTAGACACACACGCGGCAGAAGAGTTAACAGGCTTGCTAATGTTAACACACAGCTAACTAGGATGAAAACAATGCCATTACATAAATCATTCAAGGCCACCTCGTTACCGGGCAACGGGCCTGATAATACCAACGAAAGCTAAACTGTAAGTGCCTCTGGATCAGAAAGTCTGATAAATGACTAAAAAAGGTAAATGTAAAAATGTAGGAAGTCAATTTCCCTACGGTTTTGTTTCTGAGATGTGAACAAATGTCACTCAATTCCCTAGAGAAAGTAAGTAGCCTTTTCTGAGCCAGAAGCAGATCTCCTGTTTAGGTAGCGAGGCAGTACACCCCCCGGACACGACGCTATTGCAGAGCCCCATGAGGCCTGGTCAAAAGAACTACTCTATACAGGGAAAAGGGTGCCAATTGTGACACAGCCAGTAAAACGAGGGATGGAGGGGACCTACATGCTGGAGGCCCAGTGGTAGGGCTAGGAGGACCTGCACTACAGAGCCAAAAGTATGTGGACACCCCTTCATATTAGCAGGTTCAGCATTTTCAGCTATAGCCGTTTGCTAACCTGTATATAAGATCTAGCATACAGCCATGCAATCTCCCATAGACACACATTGGCAGTAGAATTAACCCGTCAGGCCAGAACTCCCCATATACCACCTTTCCAACAAGTCAACAGGAGCTGCCCCGGTCAACTGTAAGTTTTTTTATTTATTTATTTATTTTTTTACCTTTATTTTACTAGGAAGAACAAACTCTTATTTTCAATGACGGCCTAGGAACAGTGGGTTAACTGCCTGTTCAGGGGCAGAACGACAGATTTGTACCTTGTCAGCTCGGGATTCAAACTTGCCGGTTCTGGTCCAACGCTCTAACCAAGCTACCCTGCCGCCCCACAATAAGTGCCGTTATTGTGAAGTGGCATCGAGGAGCAACAACGGCTGTGGTAGGCCACACAAGCTCACAGAACAGGACCTGCTGAAGCACATAAAAATTGCCTGTCCTCGGTTGCAACACTGACAACGAGTTCCAAACTGCCTCTGGAAGTTTCGCGAGCTTCTGAAATGGGTTTCCACGGCCGAGCTGCCGCACACAAACCTAAGATCACCAAGCGCAATGCCAAGCTTCGGCTAGAGTGGTGTAAGGCACTCCACCATTGGACTATGGCAAAGTGGAAACGTGTTCTCTGGAGTGATGAATCACGCTTCACCATCTGGCAGTAAGACGGAAGAATCTGGGTTTGACAGAATAATGGTCTGGATCTGTTTTTCATGGTTCGGGCTAGGCCTCTTAGTTCCAGTGAAGGGAAATCTTAAAGCTACAGCATACAATAACATGCTAGATGACTCTGTGCTACTAACTTTGTGGCAAACGTTTGGGAAAGGCCCTTTCCTATTTCAGCAACGGCCCCGACCCCACTAATGCTCATGGCTGAATGGAGGCAAGTTCCACAGCAATGTTCCAACATCTAGTGGAAAGCCTTCCCAGAATTGTGGAGGCTGATATTTGCAGAAAAGGGGAGGGGAGGGGGCTAACTCAATTTTTATGCCCATGATTTTGGAATAAGATGTTTGATGAGCAGGTGTCCATATACTTTTGTGTACCTGATGGAGGCCCAGTGGTAGGGTTATGGGTACCTGCTTGATGGAGGCCCAGTGATAGGGTTAGGGTTATGGTTACCTACTTGATGGAGGCCCAGTGGTAGGGTTATGGTTACCTACTTGATGGAGGCCCAGTGATAGGGTTAGGGTTACCTACTTGATGGAGGCCCAGTGGTAGGGTTATGGTTACCTGCTTGATGGAGGCCCAGTGATAGGGTTAGGGGGTTACCTACTTGATGGAGGCCCAGTGGTAGGGTTATGGGTACTTACTTGATGGAGGCCCAGTGATAGGGTTATAGTTACCTACTTGATGGAGGCCCAGTGGTAGGGTTATGGTTACCTACTTGATGGAGGCCCAGTGGTAGGGTTATGGTTACCTACTTGATGGAGGCCCAGTGGTAGGGTTATGGGTACCTACTTGATGGAGGCCCAGTGGTAGGGTTATGGGGTACCTACTTGATGGAGGCCCAGTGGTAGGGTTATGGGTACCTGCTTGATGGAGGCCCAGTGGTAGGGTTATGGGGTACCTGCTTGATGGAGGCCCAGTGATAGGGTTAGGGGTACCCACTTGATGGAGGCCCAGTGGTAGGGTTATGGGTACCTACTTGATGGAGGCCCAGTGGTAGGGTTATGGGGTACCTGCTTGATGGAGGCCCAGTGGTAGGGTTATGGGGTACCGGCTTGATGGAGGCCCAGTGGTAGGGTTATGGTTACCGGCTTGATGGAGGCCCAGTGGTAGGGTTATGGTTACCTACTTGATGGAGGCCCAGTGGTGGTTAGGGTTACCTACTTGATGGAGGCCCAGTGGTAGGGTTATGGGTACCTACTTGATGGAGGCCCAGTGATAGGTTTATGGGTACCTACTTGATGGAGGCCCAGTGATAGGGTTATGGTTACCAACTTGGAGACCCAGTGATAGGGTTATGGTTACCTACTTGATGGAGGCCCAGTGATAGGGTTATGGTTACCAACTTGATGGAGACCCAGTGATAGGGTTATGGGTACCTACTTGATGGAGTCCCAGTGGTAGGGTTATGGGTACCTGCTTGATGGAGGCCCAGTGAGGGTTAGGGTTATGGGTACCTGCTTGATGGAGACCCAGTGATAAGGTTATGGGTACCTACTTGGAGGCCCAGTGGTAGGGTTATGGGTACCTGCTTGATGGAGACCCAGTGATAGGGTTATGGGTACCTACTTGGAGGCCCAGTGATAGGGTTATGGGTACCTACTTGGATGGAGGGTTATGGGTGCTTGATGGAGTTAGGGTTATGGGTACCTACTTGGAGGCCCAGTGGTAGGGTTATGGGTACCTACTTGATGGAGGCCCAGTGGTAGGTCCTCATCTCCAGGAAGCGACAGACAGTCATACCCATCCAGATGCCTCCTCCATTACACAACAGGATGTCCAGGATCAGCTGGTCCCACCAGCACTCAGCAAAGTTAGGCAGCAGGTGCATGAAGAACAGCTGAGGGAAAATAGGGAGAGGAAGAGTAATCATTTATACCTCTCCTAAACTCCTTATCTGACAGTCTCCTGTGTGTGTTGGTGCTTTGGGGTGTGTACCTCAGTGAGCTCCCAGGTGATGCTGATGGTCCAACAGAGGCCGTAGCTGCGGATGAGCAGGGCCTTCATGCCCCAGCCCCAGAAGTGACTGAAGGCAAATATGTCAAAGTGGCTCAGGATTCGCTCCCAGGTGATCACGTGACAGTTCACTGCATACTCCTACAAGCAGAGCACAGCGGCCAGAGACGACATCAACACTAGCCAATCAGAACAAGAGCATGAGGAAGTGAGTGTTGGTGATAGAAGAGGGCTGTATCCTGTTTCTCCACCCTTTTCCCCAAAGTGTGGACTTGCACACTTCCCATCGTGGATTAAAAGCATTGGATTGGTGTAAGAATTGGCTGGAGGGAGTTTCACAATTGTTAAAAAGGCATGCCGGGAAGTATGCACCTCAGATGGAGAATCAGGAAGTAGCCGAGGTCAATGTGCTAACCAAGAGACTGATAGCTAAGAGATCAGAAACTGACAGTAAAGGGTGCGTCCCAAATGGCACTCTATTCCCTATTATAGTGCACTACTTTTGACCACGGCTCTAGTGAAAAGTAGTGCACTCCATAGGGAACAGGGTGAGTTGGGATGCAACCACAGAGACTGATAGGAGAGCAAGACTGCTGCTTACTCACCATGATGTCAGCCTCCCGGGTGGCGTAGCGCAGGTTGGGGTCCAGCCAGTACATGACGTTCTTCACCTGCTCCCAGTTTAGGAAGATGATGAACACCAGGAACAGGAAGTACAGCACACTCAGACCTGACCATAAAGAGATATGTCAGATCACTAGGAACAGGAAGTACAGCACACTCAGACCTGACCATAAAAGGGAGATGTCAGATCACTAGGAACAGGAAGTACAGCACACTCAGACCTGACCATAAAGGGAGATGTCAGATCACTAGGAACAGGAAGTACAGCACACTCAGACCTGACCATAACAGGGAGATGTCAGATCACTAGGAACTGGAAGTACAGCACACTCAGACCTGACCATAAAAGGGAGATGTTAGATCACTAGGAACAGGAAGTACAGCACACTCAGACCTGACCATAACAGAGCAATAACAGATTAGGCAGAATCTCATTCAATCAGGGCTGAACTGGTTTCAGCAATTTAGAAAGCCCTTTTACATCAACAGTTGTCAGAAAGTAGGCCTAAACCCCAAAGAGCAACCGAAGCAGAAGCACAGTGGCCAGGAAACACTCCCAAGAAGGAAGGAACCTAGAAAGAAACCTAGAAAGATTACCAACTCATGAATTGGGTGGATAATTAATGGTTAAACTCATTCAAAGTGAACTGGAATGGTAGCTAGGCCTATACAAAAAAAAGGGATTGTTATATTTGTCACTTAATGTCACTCACCGAAAACTATTCGCCATATCGCCGGATGTGGTCTGGTAAATGGTCCTAGAGAGAGAAGTGTCAAAAATATTGAATCAACAACTTCATCCACACTTAAGAGTTACAAGGCTGGTGTACAATGACATGTAGAGATGTCTGACACATACGTTTTATGTGCACAGAAACAGTCACCCTGGAAGCGTCGTTACCCACCACTCCACAAAAGCCCCGGCAGACTAAGGGAAACAACTACTTCAACATCTCAGAGCGAGTGACATGACCGTTTCAAACGCTACTACCGCGCACTAGCTAGCCAGTTCACAGCGGTTACAGTAGCACCCTATATAGTACACTACTTTTGACCAGAGCCCAGGTCTAAAGCAACTTGGACAACCTTGTCCTTACCGTTAGGGAAGGCCAGAACACTGATGACCAGGAAGAAGAGAGGACCAGGATGAGGCCCACCCACAAGTTGGCGTCTTCGTTCGTCTCATCCCTAACATAACAAAAGGCAAGAATTATTAACACAAACCAAAACCAGCATTAAGACATTTGAGTCAGTGAGATGAAAACAGTTCTAAAACTGATGCACTGATTGGACAGGTGGGTTTGAAACCCAAATTCTATTCCCACCTCTGTCCCCACATAGCCTGCTGTACTGTGCTCTCCTTCAATCACACTTATTAAAGATCAGAGAAATGATATTATAATTCACTCATCAGTGCTGGTTGACCTACTCCTGACACACCCCATCCCATTTGGTTATTGAGGATAAACCACTCTTGATGAGAGCAGCAGATAAGAGATTTGTCCCTAATGGCACCCCATTCCACATAGTGAAATAATTTTGACCAGGGCGCTATATGGAATAGGATGCCATTTGGACACAGCCAAGCTGTGCATCATGGGCTGCGTTCAGTAAGCAAAAACGTAGTGGAAACGGTGCTGTACGAACGACCAGTTGAAAACCGGGAGAGGTTGGGTTGTGAGTTCAAAATGCACCGCTCTCCTTTAAATACGTAACTCGTTGCTTCAACCACAGCCTGCCACACCCAACAAACGGCGCAAAGGTACCTCAAAGACTGTTCAATAACGTTCAATGCAAACGGTTCCGCAACGTAGCATATGTTCAATTGAACTGAACGCACCCATGATGTAAGAAACGGCTCGATGCATCTTGCAGATAAAAATGGACCACCAGGAACCAGGAAGGGTGATCCTTCCCCACGGTATAGAAAAGATACAAACGTGGGACGTTAACACAATGTTGCTACAAATAGCAAATAAAATCAGCCCACTTGCTACATCGAAACCAAAACAAATTAAACATTCTCCTTCATTAGAGACGAGACATATGGTCAGTCCGCACCAGAGAACTTAAAGCTAGCTAACTACTTCATCGAAAGACCTTAGTTACCCATGTCAATTGTCGGAAATACTAGCGAACGTACTTACTTTTTGACTGCATAATCAAACACTTAGCTGCTCTGGCAGTTGGCTCAGTCAATATCTTTAGCATATAGCTAGCTAGTGTTAACTACCGGTAGTTAACTGTCTAGCCACTCTACTTACCTTGTAAATGCAAAATACATCAAGCTGAGCACTGTGCATGTTAACAGTGTTATTGTGTGCGGCTTATAGTGAAAAGTCCAGTGTAATATCCTCCACTTGCTGCTCGTTGATCATACGGAAATGCATCCTGTAGTTCACATCATCTTTGCCTATAGTCCGCGATTCGTACCCATATCCGGACGCCATAATTGCGGGAGCGTGACCAGAGGAATCAGCTTTCCTCCTGCGGGCTCCTTTAGATTGACATTTAGACGTTCAGCGAAATTAATGATTCATGTTGTCCACTCGTAAAGGCCAAAACGACCAGACGCACGTCCGTTAAATATGTGCGCAACAGCACAACCTAAAGAAAAACAGAGTCAATAATGAACTGCTGCCTTCTTGCGAGTGCGAACATCACGGGTTAAATTTACTGAAACGTTTTCGGGGAAAAGAAACTCTCGACTTTTTTGATTGGTTTGTAAGTCTAGGGTAGTGCCACTATGGAAAGCCGAAGGGTTCAGTTTATGAGATCAATCACGCGCTATTTTCTTAACGTTTGTAAACCACCAAGGCAAACCCACATAAATAGAATGGATTATATTTCTATGGGTAAACCAAGGTCAGTTCCACACCGCGTGAGGTTATTTACGTTCATGTGACAGGAGGGTAAAGAGTAATATGAATATTTTCCAACCACAAGCATTGATGTCATGAGTGTCCTAACCTACATTATTCTAACCTACATTAGTTATCTGAAAAGTGGAGAGATCGTCGTCAAATCACTGCATTGTGAAAATGCATTAGTAAAATGGATATCATTATCATTCTCTGTAAGGGCTTCACATAATGTATGAAAAACCATCAGTATGGACATTAGAATAATAGAAGAGAACATGATGGAATAAAACAACGTTATTCTACTGTCCACTAAATCTGGGAATCGCCCGGGATGTCACGATTAGATATTATCACGATAACTTTGGTGCGAACACCCAGAGCAATGATTTGGTGTTGAGGTGCTGACTAACTGCAAATAAACTGTAAGCTATAAAAACAAAGAAAGATAGAGTCACACTGACTATCTATAAACTCCCAGTCATTTATTGGGCAAAACACCACCGTTTTGGTCACCCTGAAGAAGGCACAGTGAGGCAGAAATGTTGGTGTTTTACCCAATACATTACTGTGAATTTATACATAGAATGTGTGACTCTCTTTATTTATTTTTATACCAAACATATTGCTCACCATATGCTGTTGTCTGTGATACAATATGTTTGTACCATGTTTTGTGCTGCTACCATGTTGTGTTGCCCCCATGTTGTTGTCATGTTGTGTTGCTACCATGTTGCCCCCATGTTGTTGTCATGTTGTGTTGCCCCCATGTTGTTGTCATGTTGTGTTGCCCCCAAGTTGTTGTCATGTTGTGTTGCTACCATGTTGCCCCCATGTTGTTGTCATGTTGTGTTGCCCCCATGTTGTTGTCATGTTGTGTTGCTACCATGTTGTTGTCATGTTGTGTTGCCCCCATGTTGTTGTCATGTTGTGTTGCCCCCATGTTGTTGTCATGTTGTGTTGCTACCATGTTGTTGTCATGTTATGTTGCTACCATGTTGTTGTCATGTTGTGTTGCTACCATGGGGTGTCTCGGGTGGGGCCACAGTGTCTCCTGACCCCCTCCTGTCTCAGCCTTCAGTATTTATGCTGCAGTAGTTTATGTGTCGGGGGCTGGGGGTCAGTTTGTTATATCTTGTACTTGCTACTGTCCATGTTGTGTGTCATGTGTGAATCTACCATGTTGTTGTCTAATTCTCTTTCTCTCTCTCGGAGGACCATGTTGTTGTCATGCCCCAGGACTACCTGACATGTTGTTGACTGTTGTGTCCCCAGTCCACCTGTTGTCCGTGTGCTGCTCCAGTTTCAACTGAACCATGTTGTGCCCTAGGACCATGCCCCAGACTACTTGACATGATGACTACCATGTTGTCCCCAGTCCACCTGTTGCTGTTGCTCCATGTTTCAACTGTTCTGCCTTATTATTATTCGACCATGCTGGTCATTTATGAACATTTGAACATGTACATGTTCTGTTATAATCTCTACCCGGCACAGCCAGAAGAGGACTGGCCACCCCACATAGCCTTTCCTCTGATGTGTTTCTTCCTAGGTTTTGGCTTTTCTAGGGAGTTTTTCCTAGCCACCGTGCTTCTACACCTGCATTGCTTGCTGTTTGGGTTTTAAAATGTTTCTGTACAGCACTTTGAATATCAGCTGATGTACGAAATAAAATATAAATAAATTTGATTTGATTTGATTTGATGTTGTTGTCATGTTGTGATTTCTACCATGTTTTGGTGCAGGTACAGTTGTTGTCATGAAGGATTGCTAACATGTTGTTGTCATGTTGTGTTGCTACCATGTTTTTGTCATGTTGTGTTGATACCATGTTGTTGTCATATTGTGTTGCAGGTACAGACATGTTGTTGTCATGAAGGATTGCTACCATGTTTTGTCATGTTGTGTTGCTAACATGCTGTGTAAATACTGGAGTGCCTTGTTATGTTGTTGTCTTAGGCTCTGAATGTAAATACTGGAGTTTGTACAGACTCTTGTCTTGATGTGTTTTGTCCTATATATATATAGTATTTTTTGAGCCCTGCCTTTCCCCATAAATAAGAATGTGTTCTTAACTGGCTTGTCCAGTTAAATAAAGGTCCAGTTAAATGAAAAAGAGATAAAAACAAGTTTTTATCAGTCATGGAAATAAAAGCTAAAACCAATTGGCTCCCTGTTTAAAAAGGAGACGAAGAACAAGCTATGAAGGATAAATACTGGAGTTTTGGAGCAGGTACAGACAACTAGCTATGAAGGATAAATACTGGAGTTTTGGAGCAGGTACAGACAACTAGCTATGAAGGATAAATATTGGAGTTTTGGAGCAGGTACAGACAACTAGCTATGAAGGATAAATACTGTAGTTTTGGAGCAGGTACAGACAACTAGAGCAGAAATAATATTGCAAAAATGTCAAAATGATACGATATATTGTCAAAAAAGAATATTGATATTACCCCCCATCACTACTGTCAACTGTCAACCTGACTAATGGCCTCTTGTTTACCAACTAAACATCATAATGACTCTATTGCCCCCACAGTCTGGTATTTTTGCACGTAGCCTAATGTATCTATTTCTGTGCCTCTGACACCCTCAAGTGGTGACTTTTAGAGCTTGATAAAGCCTATCAGAAACAAAACAAATCTATCTGTTATTTTACCAGGTAAATTGACTGAGAACATGTTCTCATTTGCAGCAACAACCTGGGGAATAGTTACAGGATTGAATGAGCCAATTGTAAACTGGAGATTATTAGGTGACTATAATGGTTTGAGGGCCAGATTGGGAATTTAGCTAGGACACTAGGGTTAACACCCCTACTCTTACCATAAGTGCCATGGGATCTTTAATGACCTCTCAGAGAGTCAAGACACCCATTTACCTTCCCATCCGAAAGACAGCACCCGACTCAGGGCAGTGTCCTGGGGCATTGTGATATTTTTTTTTTTAGACCAGAGGAAAGAATGCCTCCTACTGGCCCTCCAACACTACTTCCAGCAGCATCTGGTCTCCCATCCAGGAACTGACCAGGACCAACCCTGCTTAGCTTCAGAAGCAAGCCAGCAGTGGTATGCAGGGTGGTGTGCTGCTGGCAAAATAGTCTCAGCCCAGTCAAAGCACCTCTCTATCCTGGCACCCCAATGGTAGAACCAGCTTCCCCTTGAAATTAGGACAGCAGAGTCCCTGCCAAATTCTGAAAATATCTGAAACCCTACCTCTTCAAAGAGTATCTTAAATAATCCCACAGCGCCCCCCCTCCGCCCCCCCAAAATGCCTTTCGTGAACTAACACTTGACTTTCCCCTACTAGCTCTGACTTTACTGATTAGCTCTGGGATGTTGCTTGTGCTTAGCTCCTTTCCATGTATTTTGTATCCTGAAAAGCTACCCAGTCCTTAACAATTAGAAACATCAAATCAAATTGTATTTGTCACATGCGCCGAATACAACAGATGTATTCGTGCTTCTACACCTGCATTGCTTGCTGATTGGGGTGTTAGGCTGTTAGGCTTTGTTATATCAGCTGATGTAAGAAGGGCTATATAAATACATTTGATTTGATTTGATGTAGACTTTACAGTGAAAAGCCCTTCACCAACAATGCCGTTTAAGAAAAATAAGTGTTAAGTAAAAAATAGATCAGTAAAAAATAAAAATATCAAATAATTAAAGAGCAGCAGTAAAGTAACAGTAGCGAGGCTATATACAAAGGGTACAGGTACAATGTCAATGTGTTGGGGCACAGGTTAAAGTTCCTTGGTGTCCACAAGCTGTTGAGCTGTTTTGAAGCTTCTCTTTTTGTGGAACCTCACATGCACCCTGTTAACTCCCCCAGAAGCCTGAGTGGTGTGCTTCTCAGTCACCACTCTGGGCAGTGTGGTGTCGGTGACACAGCATCAGCACATCAAGCCTAGACCCTAGACCTCTGTTAAAACAAACCTCAATTATGTCGAAGAAATACTTCCTCTCTGAGAGCTCATTTACTTCTCAGTCTCACCAAAATAAAATGCCTTAAAACATAAAACATATACTGTATATTCAATTAAAAATGATATCTTTTTATTTTTTGATCTTGCAATTCATTGGTGATCATTTGTAGTTTAATAAGTCCTAGAGTTGGTTGGAAAATATTCTGTTCGCTTTGGTGCATAAAATATAGTTGTATTATTATGACAATGTGATCAGGAAGGAACGAATTACAGGTCTATTGTTATAAAAGAAGACATTAGACAATACATGTTTAAATTCATTTAAATCAGATACAAGTCAGATTAAAATATAACCTACATTTTCAAATGTCATTTTGTATAATGCAATTGTAAGTAAAACATCTGTCATGATAATTAGCTTTCTCTTTGACAAACTGCTACAAAAAATTGTATGCAACTTTATTACTATTTCTCAGTAGAAGAACCCGTATTCTGTATTTAATGTATTCTGTATTTAATTTCCTTATTTGCACTTTTGAGACAGTGTCAAAATATCATTATTTTCCGGGTGGCACAGTGGTTAAGGGCCCTGTACTGCAGCGCCAGCTGTGCCACCAGAGACCCTGGGTTTGCCACCAGAGACCCTGGGTTCACGCCCAGGCTCTGTCGTAAACTGACCGGGAGGTCCGTGAATTGTGACTTAGAATTGGCACAAGTAAAACAAATGTCATACAAGATTAATCATTATTTCACTTAGTTATTTGTTGTTTGCTGCCAGTCCTTCAGGTTCATACTTCTTGCTTCAGGGTGACCATGGGCTAGAAAGAAACATTGCAAATGTATTTATTTAACCACACAGGAAGTTATCTTTTGAGACCCTGTCTCTGTTTTTTGAGTGAGCCCTGCAAGGAATGTGTTGTTTGGTTATGCAGTGTGTCCCACTCAGTAAATACACTTGTCGCGATAAATAAGTATATATTTAATTAAATGTACATAATAAAGTATAATAATAAAGTATAATAAGTATAATAAATGTATAACATATCACATGAATGTTCAGCCCAGTCAGTGTAATAAACAGTAGAGTCTCACCAGAATGTTCAGCCCAGTCAGTATAATAAACTGTAGAGTCTCACCAGAATGTTCAGCCCAGTCAGTATAATAAACAGTAGAGTCTCACCAGAATGTTCAGCCCAGTCAGTATAATAAACAGTAGAGTCTCACCAGAATGTTCAGCCCAGTCAGTATAATAAACAGTAGAGTCTCACCAGAATGTTCAGCCCAGTCAGTATAATAAACAGTAGAGTCTCACCAGAATGTTCAGCCCAGTCAGTGTAATAAACAGTAGAGTCTCACCAGAATGTTCAGCCCAGTCAGTATAATAAACAGTAGAGTCTCACCAGAATGTTCAGCCCAGTCAGTATAATAAACAGTAGAGTCTCACCAGAATGTTCAGCCCAGTCAGTGTAATAAACAGTAGAGTCTCACCAGAATGTTCAGCCCAGTCAGTATAATAAACAGTAGAGTCTCACCAGAATGTTCAGCCCAGTCAGTATAATAAACACCAGAATGTTCAGCCCAGTCAGTATAATAAACAGTAGAGTCTCACCAGAATGTTCAGCCCAGTCACCAGTCAGCCCAGTAATAAACAGTAGAGTCTCACCAGAATGTTCAGCCCAGTCAGTATAATAAACAGTAGAGTCTCACCAGAATGTTCAGCCCAGTCAGTATAATAAACAGTAGAGTCTCACCAGAATGTTCAGCCCAGTCAGTATAATAAACAGTAGAGTCTCACCAGAATGTTCAGCCCAGTCAGTGTAATAAACAGTAGAGTCTCACCAGAATGTTCAGCCCAGTCAGTGTAATAAACAGTAGAGTCTCACCAGAATGTTCAGCCCAGTCAGTATAATAAACAGTAGAGTCTCACCAGAATGTTCAGCCCAGTCAGTGTAATAAACAGTAGAGTCTCACCAGAATGTTCAGCCCAGTCAGTGTAATAAACAGTAGAGTCTCACCAGAATGTTCAGCCCAGTCAGTGTAATAAACAGGCAGAGTCTCACCAGAATGTCTAGCCCAGTCAGTATAATAATAAACAGTAGAGTCTCACCAGAATGTTCAGCCCAGTCAGTGTAATAAACAGTAGAGTCTCACCAGAATGTTCAGCCCAGTCAGTGTAATAAACAGTAGAGTCTCACCAGAATGTCTCCAGCCCAGCTTGCATAACAGTAGAGTCTCACCAGAATGTTCAGCCCAGTCAGTAATAAACAGTAGAGTCTCACCAGAATGTTCAGCCCACAGTGTAATAAACAGTAGAGTCTCACCAGAATGTTCAGCCCAGTCAGTGTAATAAACAGTAGAG
>NW_027010030.1:5000-36303 GCF_036934945.1 Oncorhynchus masou masou
TGAGAGGCTGTAGAGAGAGGCTGTAGAGAGAAAGATAAGATATAGAGAGAATGAGGCTGTAGAGAGAGAGAGAGAGAGGCTGTAGAGAGAGGCTGTAGAGAGAAAGATAAGATATAGAGAGAATGAGGCTGTAGAGAGAGAGAGAGAGGCTGTAGAGAGAAAGATAAGATATAGAGAGAATGAGACTGTAGAGAGAGAGAGAGAGAGAGGCTGTAGAGAGAGGCTGTAGAGAGAAAGATAAGATATAGAGAGAATGAGGCTGTAGAGAGAGAGAGAGGCTGTAGAGAGAAAGATAAGATATAGAGAGAATGAGGCTGTAGAGAGAGGGTGTAGTGAGAGGCTGTAGTGAGAGGCTGTAGAGAGAAAGATAAGATATAGAGAGAATGAGACTGTAGAGAGAGAGAGAGAGAGGCTGTAGAGAGAGGTCTGTTGGAGTTTTCAGCTATGAAGACTTTGGGAAAGAATTGCATCACATCAAACAGAACAGAACAGAGAGGCCTGTAGTAGTCTGTATTCTTATGTAGCCTATTCCCCAGCCTAGCATCACCTTGATCCCTCTATTCCCCAGCCTAGCATCACCTTGATCCCTCTATTCCCCAGCCTAGCATCACCTTGATCCCTCTATTTCCCAGCCTAGCATCACCTTGATCCCTCTATTCCCCAGCCTAGCATCACCTTGATCCCTCTATTTCCCCAGCCTAGCATCACATTGATCCCCCTAATTCCCCAGCCTAGCATCACATTGATGCCTCTATTTCCCAGCCTAGCATCACCTTGATCCCTCTATTTCCCCAGCCTAGCATCACCTTGATCCCTCTATTTCCCAGCCTAGCATCACATTGTACAGATCCCTCTATTTCCCCAGCCTAGCATCAACTTGATCCCTCTAATTCCCCAGCCTAGCATCACCTTGATCCCTCTATTCCCCAGCCTAGCATCACCTTGTACAGATCCCTCTATTTCCCAGCCTAGCATCACATTGATCCCTCTATTTCCCCAGCCTAGCATCACCTTGATCCCTCTAATTCCCCAGCCTAGCATCACATTGTACAGATCCTCTATTTCCCCAGCCTAGCATCACCTTGTACAGATCCCTCTAATTCCACAGTCTAGCATCACATTGATCCCTCTATTTTCCCAGCCTAGCATCACCTTGTACAGATCCCTCTATTTCCCAGCCTAGCATCACATTGATCCCTCTATTTCCCAGCCTAGCATCACCTTGTACAGATCCCTCTATTTCCCCAGCCTAGCATCACCTTGATCCCCCTAATTCCCCAGCCTAGCATCACCTTGATCCCTCTATTCCCCAGCCTAGCATCACCTTGATCCCTCTATTCCCCAGCCTAGCATCACCTTGATCCCTCTATTTCCCAGCCCAGCATCACCTTGTACAGATCCCTCTATTTCCCAGCCTAGCATCACATTGTTCCCCCTAATTCCCCAGCCTAGCATCACCTTGTACAGATCCCTCTATTTCCCAGCCTAGCATCACCTTGATCCCTCTATTTCCCCAGCCTAGCATCACCTTGGACAGATCCCTCTATTTCCCAGCCTAGCATCACATTGATCCCTCTATTTCCCCAGCCTAGCATCACATTCTACAGATCCCTCTATTCCCCAGCCTAGCATCACATTGTACAGATCCCTCTATTTCCCAGCCTAGCATCACCTTGTACAGATCCCTCTATTTCCCCAGCCTAGCATCACATTGATCCCTCTATTTCCCCAGCCTAGCATCACCTTGATCCCTCTATTTCCCCAGCCTAGCATCACCTTGATCCCTCTATTTCCCCAGCCTAGCATCACCTTGATCCCTCTATTTCCCAGCCTAGCATCACCTTGATCCCTCTATTTCCCCAGCCTAGCATCACCTTGATCCCTCTATTTCCCAGCCTAGCATCACCTTGATCCCTCTATTTCCCCAGCCTAGCATCACATTGATCCCTCTATTTCCCAGCCTAGCATCACATTGATCCCCCTTCCCCAGCCTAGCATCACATTGATCCCTCTATTCCCCAGCCTAGCATCACATTGATCCCTCTATTCCCCAGCCTAGCATCACATTGATCCCCCTATTTCCCCAGCCTAGCATCACATTGATCCCTCTATTTCCCAGCCTAGCATCACATTGATCCCTCTAATTCCCCAGCCTAGCATCACCTTGTACAGATCCACTCTATTCCCCAGCCTAGCATCACCTTGATCCCTCTATTTCCCCAGCCTAGCATCACATTGATCCCTCTATTCCCCAGCCTAGCATCATTGTACAGCTCCTCTATTCCCCAGCCCTAGCATCACATTGATCCCTCTATTCCCCAGCCTAGCATCACATTGTACAGCTCCCTCTATTCCCCAGCCCTAGCATCACATTGATCCCTCTATTTCCCCAGCCTAGCATCATTGATCCCTCTATTTCCCAGCCTAGCATCACATTGATCCCTCTATTTCCCCAGCCTAGCATCACATTGATCCCTCTATTCCCCAGCCTAGCATCACCTTGATCCCTCTATTTCCCCAGCCTAGCATCACCTTGATCCCTCTAATTCCCAGCCTAGCATCGTTCTACAGATCCCTCTAATTCCCCAGCCTAGCATGCCTTGATCCCTCTATTTCCCCAGCCTAGCATCACCTTGATCCCTCTATTCCCCAGCCTAGCATCACATTGATCCCTCTAATTCCCCAGCCTAGCATCACATTGTACAGCTCCCTCTATTCCCCAGCCCTAGCATCACATTGATCCCTCTATTTCCCCAGCCTAGCATCACATTGATCCCTCTATTTCCCAGCCTAGCATCACATTGATTTCCCCCTCTATTTCCCCAGCCTAGCATCACCTTGATCCCTCTATTTCCCCAGCCTAGCATCACCTTGATCCCTCTAATTCCCCAGCCTAGCATCACCTTGATCCCTCTAATTCCCCAGCCTAGCATCACCTTGATCCCTCTATTTCCCCAGCCTAGCATCACCTTGATCCCTCTATTTCCCAGCCTAGCCATCACCTTGATCCCTCTATTTCCCCTCTATTTCCCCAGCCTAGCATCACCTTGATCCCTCTAATTCCCAGCCTAGCATCACGTTCTACAGATCCCTCTAATTCCCCAGCCTAGCATCACCTTGATCCCTCTATTTCCCCAGCCTAGCATCACCTTGATCCCTCTAATTCCCCAGCCTAGCATCACGTTCTACAGATCCCTCTAATTCCCCAGCCTAGCATCACCTTGATCCCTCTATTTCCCCAGCCTAGCATCACCTTGATCCCTCTAATTCCCCAGCCTAGCATCACCTTGATCCCTCTAATTCCCCAGCCTAGCATCACGTTCTACAGATCCCTCTAATTCCCCAGCCTAGCATCACCTTGATCCCTCTATTCCCCAGCCTAGCATCACCTTGATCCCTCTATTCCCCAGCCTAGCATCACCTTGATCCCTCTAATTCCCCAGCCTAGCATCACCTTGAGCCCTATAATTCCCCAGCCTAGCATCACCTTGGACAGATCCCTCTAATTCCCCAGCCTAGCATCACCTTGATCCCTCTAATTCCCCAGCCTAGCATCACGTTCTACAGATCCCTCTATTTCCCCAGCCTAGCATCACGTTCTACAGATCCCTCTATTTCCCAGCCTAGCATCACATTGATCCCTCTATTTCCCCAGCCTAGCATCACATTGATCCCTCTATTTCCCAGCCTAGCATCACATTGTACAGCTCCCTCTATTTCCCCAGCCTAGCATCACGTTCTACAGATCCCTCTAATTCCCCAGCCTAGCATCACATTGTACAGCTCCCTCTATTTCCAGCCTAGCATCACGTTCTACAGATCCCTCTAATTCCCCAGCCTAGCATCACGTTCTACAGATCCCTCTAATTCCCCAGCCTAGCATCACGTTCTACAGATCCCTCTATTTTCCCAGCCTAGCATCACATTGTACAGATCCCTCTATTTCCCAGCCTAGCATCACCTTGATCCCTCTAATTCCCCAGCCTAGCATCACCTTGATCCCTCTAATTCCCCAGCCTAGCATCACCTTGATCCCTCTAATTCCCCAGCCTAGCATCACCTTGATCCTCTAATTCCCCAGCCTAGCATCACCTTTGGACAGATCCCTCTATTTTCCCAGCCGAGCATCACCTTGTACAGATCCTTCTATTCCCCAGCCCTAGCATCACATTCTACAGATCCCTCTAATTCCCCAGCCTAGCATCACATTCTACAGATCCCTCTAATTCCCCAGCCTAGCATCACCTTGATCCCTCTAATTCCCCAGCCTAGCATCACCTTGTACAGATCCCTCTAATTTCCCAGCCTAGCATCACCTTGATCCCCCTAATTCCCCAGCCTAGCATCACCTTGATCCCTCTAATTCCCCAGCCTAGCATCACCTTGATCCCTCTAATTCCCCAGCCTAGCATCACCTTGATCCCTCTATTTCCCCAGCCTAGCATCACCTTGGACAGATCCTCTAATTCCACAGTCTAGCATCACCTTGATGCCTCTATTTCCCCAGCCTAGCATCACCTTGATCCCTCTAATTCCCCAGCCTAGCATCACCTTGATCCCTCTAATTCCCCAGCCTAGCATCACCTTCTACAGATCCCTCTAATAAGCAGGGTCAAACTGGTTCCATAAATCATAAATACAGCCCTTTTCCTCTGGTTTCTCGTCCGCTCTGGCCAGCCATGTCACAATGAAACGAGGAGCTAAGATACATTTGTATTACTGTGTTGTGGTAACAGTACTGCTTCTGTCCCTCTCCCTCACCCCAACCTGGACTTGAACCATGGTCCCTCTGAACACATCAACAACTGTTAAGCGTCATTACCTATTGCTCCACAAAAGCTGTGGCCCTTGCGGAGCAAACAAAACAACTACTTCAAGGTCTCAGAGCGAGTGACGTCCCCTATTGAAATACTACTAACGCGCACTGCTGACTAGCTAGCCATTTCAAACCGGTTACACTGTGCTGTACTAGGAGCTCCTACAGCCTAACGGAATGGGCACCACCATCAGCTACCGGAGGAGAGAAAGACAAAAATCTATTCTACAATCACTGGTAGAGGAGAGGATGAAAGGGTGACATTGAAGCGCCGTTTCTATGTTCCAGGTTATTCCTGTAGAGGGGACTCAGAGGACAATTAAGGAGTGAATTTTGAGGACAGACATGCATTTACACAGATTCACACACTCAGTATATCGTACTGAAGGCGTAAAGGGTTAAAAGTCTACGTGCCAGGTGGCTAGGGTCAGTTTTCCTGTTTTATCGTGTGTGATCTTTGCAGTGGTGGATCCTCAGGGGAGAACCATCCTCCTCAGTGAATTTCATAAAAATAGTGAAATATTAAAAAAGTTATCCTTTTTAGACACAACTATACTAAATACACTATATATATAAAAGTATGTGGACACCCCATCAAATTAGTGGATTCGGTTATTTCAGCTACACCCGGTCGCTGAGTCGAGCACACAGCCATGCAATCTCCATAGACAAGCCTAAGATCACCATGCACAATGCCAGGCGTTAGGCGGAGTGGTGTATATCTCACCGCCATTGGACTCTGGAGCAGTGGTAACGCGTTCTCTGGAGTGATGAATCACGCTTTACCATCTGGCAGTCCGACCGAGAACGTTACCTGCCCCATTTCATAGTGCCAACTGTAAAGTTTGGTGGAGGGGGAATAATGGTCCGGGACTGTTTTTCATGGTTCAGGCTAAGCCCATTAGTTCCAGTGAAGGGAAATCTTAAAGCTGCAGCATACAAGTACGTTCTAGACGATTATGCGCTTCCAACTTTGTAGCAACATTTTGGGGAAGGCCATTTCCTGTTTCAGTATGACCAGTCCGCCCGGCTCGATTTCGTCTTATGTAGCAACATTTTTAAAATAAGAGACTCAAGACGTACATAATGGTATATCATACATTGCAGTTGAGGAACAATGGGAAAGTAATTCTGCTTGGAAAGTTGATAAACTTGTAACTCTACTTTTTGAGAAAATGAATGTTTTGGTACCTACTGGAGAGCTCTTCTTTGTCTACACCCATCACATTCAGCATCGTTCACACCCTCTTAAGCTTTAGCCCCACCCATCTCTTTAAGGGTTGATCCGATTGTTCTGTCCTAAAAACAACAGTCAAGCACACACTAACTGGCTAACGTTGGCTTGCTAGCTACATCCAGACACAAATGAGAGAACAGCTCACTGACCATTTTACTCACCCCAGCAGAGCTGGTTAGGCTTTTTCAATGTTATCCAGAGCGTTAGTAACTGCAGCCGTGCTGCTGGCAAAAATGTACACTTTTTTTGCCAACGTTTACTGACACCGAACATATTCAACAGGTGTCGTAAATTTGTCAGTTATTCTGGGCTCTGGCACACTCAGACAAGTGTGGTCTGAAATCGGAGTAGAAAGCCAGAGTGAATTTACCAGCTATGTCTATCAACAGATAGATTACAGATTCCATATACGTTTGTTATTAAGGCACATAAGATTTCACATGTTCCAGAATGCATTTCTGCCCCCCAAAAATGCATTTTGATCTAAAAAAAAGTTCAAGTTCAAATGGATCTCGTGTGAAATAGTCACGCGCGACATACGCCTATATTCCTGAAGAACTTGACTGGCCTGCACAGAGCCCTGACCTCAACTCCATCAAACACCTTTGGGATTAATTGGAATCTTCTTGTGGCTGAATGGAAGCAAGTCCCCGCAGCATTGTCCCAACATCTAGTGAAAACCTTCCCAGAAGAGTGAAGGCTGTTATAGCAGCAAATGGGAACCAACTCCATATTAATGTCCATGATTTTTGAAATGAGATGTTCGAAGAGCAGGTGACTTTTGATCATGTACTGTATATTCAAGTCACCATATAATTGATTAAAACATACTGTTTTTGCAATGGTCTACGGTAGCCTCAACAGCATTCTGTAGGGTAGCACCATGATGTAGCCGGAAGACAGCTAGGTTATGTCCTCCTCTGGGTACATTGACTTCAATACAAACGGATGGAACTGTGATAGACTGCATCCAATTTATTGAGTAGAGTGTTGGAGGCTATTTTGTAAATGACATCGCCGAAGTCGAGGATCGGTAGGATGGTCATGTTTGGCAGCATGAGTGAAGGAGGCTTTGTTGCGAAATAGGAAGCCAATTCTAGATTTAATTTTGGATTGAGATGTTTATGAGAATACTATTCATTGACTACAGCTCAGCGTTCAACACCATCGAACCCCCAAAGCTCATCACTAAGCTAAGGAACCTGGGACTAAACATCTCCCTCTGCAACTGGATCCTGGACTTCCTGACGGGTCCTTCCGGGTGGTGAGGGTAGCATCATGCTCAGATTGTAGGATGGCCGGGGTGTTGAGAATGTCCCAGTTTAGGTCACCTAGCAGAACGAGCTCAGAAGTTAGATGGGGTGCAATCATTCACATATGGTGTCCAGGACACAGTTGGGGGCAGTGGGTGGTCTATAGCAAGCCGCAACGGTGAGAGACTTGTTTCTGGAGAGGTGAATTTTTAGAAGTAGAAGCTAGAATTGTTTTGGTACAGACCTGGATAGTAAGACAGAACTCTGCAGGCTATCTCTGCAGTAGATTGCAACACCGCCTTTGGCAGTTCTATCTTGGCGGAAAATGTTAGGGATGGAAATATCAGGGATTTTGATGGTTTTCCTAATAAAGGATTCAGACACGGCTAAGAGATCCGGGTTGGCAGAATGTGCCAAAGCAGTGAATAAAGCAAACTTAGGAGAAGGCTTCTAATGTTACCATGCATGATTCCAAGGCTTTTACGGTTACAGATGTCAACAAATGAGAGCACCTGGGGAGTAGGAGTGGAGCTAGGCACTGCAGGTCCTGGATTAATCTCCACATCACCAGAGGAACAGAGGAGAAGTAGGATAAGGGTATGGCTAAAGGCTATAAGAACTGGCCGTCTAGCACGTTTGGAACAGAGAGTAAAAAGGAGCAGGTTTCTGGGCACGGTACAATAGATTCAAGGCATAATGTACAGACAAAGGTATGGTAGGAAGAGAGTACATTGGAGGTAAACATAGGCATTGAGTAATGATGAGAGAGATATAGTCTCTAGAGACGTTTAAACCAGGTGATGTCATCGCATATGTAGTGTGGGAGCAAATATAACACAGACAATGCATAAGATGTACAGAATAGCTGAACATTAAAACCAGACTACATGAAGAGAAGGACACATAGGTGACAGAATAGCTGGACATACCAAGGCCAGAGGGATATACAAAGGAGGGGGTCAGTCAAATGACTAACTGATGACCAATAGACATAGTTCGCATATTTTTTAGTATAGTTGGACACGCTAGAAACTGAGGAGACACATAGTCTGCTGATCTTGGATAATACACAAACAAAAGAATGCTTTTAGCTAACTGCAGGAACAAAGCAAGGGTCTTGTCATCATTATCTGACGAAAAGCAGGTATGGGCGTTATTGAGCTGAACAAGCGGGATGCACGGATTGGAATGTAACTTTATTTGCATTTGGGATGGGCTCATATACACAATGCTCATACCACAAAAGGACAGTTTCTATATTGAAGAAGAAACCACTACCGGAGAAGCCACTCTGTGGATGGACGCATCATATAACAAAGGGAGAAGCTGTTTGGGACCCCAAAGGATGAGACCTGACATTAATCAAATGTGTGGAAGAGTGGGTGCTCACCATGAATCAGATTGAACCAGTTGAAGGTGAAATAACGAGAACAAGATTGACTGAAGGGAGTAGCTCCTCAGTCATTCAGAATTGGTCTTACGCCAATACCTAAACAGGAAGAGCCTGTGGTAGCTAGAAAGCATCAGAACCAGGAGGGTTCTTTTCTGACATTTTGAATTTTTTTACAAACTTTAATGACTCACCTCAAGACAAGAACATTGCGAAGATGATTGACATAGACATATCAGAATCTGAACCATTCAAGGATACCACACGAGAAGAAGTAGTGAAGGATGAGTGGTACAAATGGGCGAAGTATACGGCGAACAAACACAGAATGGACAATTGTATATTGTGTAGTAAATCACCTTTGTCGGATCTCATAATAGTCCCTGAACCAGCATCATTTAAAAACTGTGTAACTTGGAAAAATGTTCATTGTACCAAGACAAAGTATTCTATTCCCTTGTGTGATATAGAATGTATGATTGCTCAGGGGAGCACTCGAGGCAGAACTGTGTTGATCGACACTGGGTTGGGTGACAAGGATTGTGCTGTCTATAACATTAGAACTGAATTAAATGGGCCTTTGTTAGATGGAAACACTGTGATTAAAGGTAAATATGAATGTTTTTACAGCCACAACACCGAAAGGATTAATGTAGGAAACAACACTGTAGAATGTGATACTATTTGTGTATTAGAGACTACAGGGGTTAGGAAAAATGTTGATACAGGCTACCAGTAAAATGTCTTGGCAAAATAGACAGGCTCTCAATTGGCTTTTGGCAGAGAAGGGTGGTGTTTGTGTTACGTTCGGGGATGATTGTTGCACCTTTATTCCCAATAACACTGCGCCTAGTGGATCCTTTGCTGTCGCTATGGCTAAACTTAAAGGTTTACGAGCAGAGGTTAAGGTAAATGCTGGGTTTGACTCTCATGTTTGGGATTGGTTGGATTTAGCATTGGGGAAATGGGGAGCTATGTTTGCTAGGATGGCTATTATGCTGGGGGGGGGTTATTGGCTCTGGGTATTGTATTTTGTTGTGTTCTGCCCCTGGTAAAATCATTTGTGATTCAGACAACGGTTAAACAGATGTCCGTAAGTAGAGCTGACCCTCCGGTGATAGTTGATCCTGTACCGGGTAGCCTGGCCATTATACTAATGCAAAAAGACAGTCTTGCAATGCGGTGGGTGGACCCCTTGACTGCCCCTTTGGTAATCCAACCGCCTGTATGGAGTGGTCCCTGGAAATGGTTACGCTTGGTTTTCATAGGGATGATTTACCTATATATTCTGCCATTCCGAATTTATAAGAAAGTCTACTGATACATATCTACAGAAAGGGTATTTTCCATAGTAAATACAGGGGTACTATGTATGGTTTTCATATATTTATTTTTGCTTATGGCCTTGCGTTAGTGTATGTTTTGTTGAATATTTTTATAGTTATGTCGATGAATATTTTTGATTTCTTTTAATTAGAAAGCTAGTTTTGCCTTCTACATATTAGGATAATTTCAAAACACATATAGGTAACAGTGGGATGTCCCGGTTACAAGGGTCTATGGACCATGTCCTTAATCTTCTAACAGAGCTTGGTATCACTTTTTGTTGGAGAGGTGTCCGAAAGGGAGGATTGTGTTGAAATGCTTACAGTTAGAATGATGTTGTGTTACTTTTATTTGAAACTGCGTGTAGGCCTAGTGTTTTCTCATATTCATTTTGTTATTATACTCTGTGCTTTATTATATTTTTTTCTTTAACTGAGATAACCTCAGGTGAGGTTATGTACTTACATGCTCATGCTTCAACAAAATGTAATGTATTATTTTTATTGTCTCTATACTTAACTAGATCTTTTACTCTTATGGAATACTAGAGATGTTTGGTCTAGTTGGGGTTTTCAATGTTTCTGATTGGATCTTTTACTCCTATTTGGTATTATGTAATACTGGAGATGTTTGGTCCAGTTGGTTTATATATTTTACTCTGTTTTTATGTTTTATTGTCTATCACAGGTATTCTCATTCACCATCCTAGGGTTATATTTGTGTTATTATGGGGCTAGGAAGCCCCAGACGGGGGATTTGTGGGAGCAAATATAACACATAGACAAATGCATAAGATGTACAGAATAGCTGAACATTAAAACCAGACTACATGAAGAGAAGGACACATAGGTGACAGGATAGCTGGACATTTTTTTATTTTTTTTATTTTACCTTTATTTAACCAGGCAAGTCAGTTAAGAACAAATTCTTATTTTCAATGACGGCCTGGGAACAGTGGGTTAACTGCCTGTTCAGGGGCAGAACGACAGATTTGTACCTTGTCAGCTCGGGGGTTTGAACTCGCAACCTTCCGGTTACTAGTCCAACGCTCTAACCACTATAATATATAAATATATCCCATTTAGCAGACGCTTTTGTCCAAAGCGACTTACAAGTCGGCTGGGGCCACTACTTTTACATATGGGTGGTCCCAGCGGGAATCGAACCCACGACGCTTGGCGTTGCAAGCGCCATGCTCTACCGACTGAGCCACACAGGACCCTAGGCTACCCTGCCGCCCCAAGGCCAGAGGGATATACCGATGACCAATAGACATAGTTCGCATATTTTTAGTATAGTTGGACACGCTAGAAACTGAGGAGACACATAGTCTGCTGATCTTAGATAATACACAAACAAAATAATGCTTTTAGCTAACTGCAGGAACAAAGCAAGGGTCTTGTCACCATTATCTGACGAAAGCAGGTATGAGCGTTATTGAGCTGAACAAGCGGGATGCACGGATTGGAATGTAACTTTATTTGCATTTGGGATGGGCTCATATGCAATATGTGGATAAATACTGGAGCCGGGGCTCTGGAAAGTGGAGTGTGTTCCATGGACCATCCCGGCTTGTTATACTCTTGTATTAAAAAGCCGAATTGACTTCACAAGTTCTGTAATGCGTTGTATTTGATCCGATTTTCTACGACAGTAGGAGGTGGAACAACATGGTTGGTTAATGCATATTGAGTAGGGCTAGAGGCTCGACAGTGAAATAAGACAGGAATCACTAACCAGGACAGTAATGGACAAGGCATATTAATATTAGGGAGGGGCATGCGCAGCCAAGTGAATCGTATGGGCCCAGTGAGTGGTTGGGCTGGCTAGGGACATGGCGATTCAGACAGTTAGCAGTCCGGGCGAGCAAGTTAGCAGAAGGGCCTTAGAGGGACATCGCGATGGGGAAAGTCTTGTCTCCTCGTGCGGTGATGTCGATAGACCAGTCGTGGAATTAGTAGGGTTCCAAGCAGCAGAGGGATTCAGGTCCAATTGGCAACATGGGTATAGTGGTCCAAGAAACTGGCTGATGGATCAGCTAACAGTCCAATATGCTCTAGATAGCTAGCAGGCCACGGTTAGCAGAATGGACCTTCAGGGGACGTCGCGCCTGAGGGGCCTGTTGGGATCCTCGGGCAGATTATGTCGGTATTCCAGTCGTGAGGGATCGGTGGAGTTCCGTGCCCGCCCGGCAGTAGAAGGGGTCCGGATATTGTAGCCGAGGTGTGGGCTTCAGGAGTAGCCCAGGAGCCTCGCTGGGACATTGGCCTAGCATGGGCTAGCTCCAGGCTAATTGATGCTTGCTTCGGGATGGAAACGTTAGCCAGGAGTAGTCAACCCGGGTTGCGGTTAGCTAGCTGCGATGGTCCAGATGAAAAGGTTCAGAGTTTGCGGTAGTAATCCGGGGATATATATGCTCTGGTTTGAAACGCGATGTACAAACTGGCGAGAGCTTTCCGAGCTAAAGGTTAGCTGATGACCGCTAGCAGTGGTTAGCTGACTGATAGCTGGTAGCTAGTTAGCTAGCTTCAGTTGAGTTCCAATTTAAGTAGAAATACTTTAGAAAAAAAACAGATCCATACCACATTGGGTGAGGCAGGTTACAGAAGAGTATTTTGAAGTCGAGGTTTAAGAAAAATATTAAAAAGAATGCGAAGACAAATATATATACATAAGACAAGATGTCTGACTGCTATGCCATTTTGGAATTGTGGAAATGCAAGAGTGCGCAAGACAGTATTGAATGTGTCACTGTCACGTTGATTACTCAAATTTCTCTCGACCTGTGCACCTACTTTGTAAACTATCATTCATAGGCTAGTTTGTCGCAACCTCATGATAGGTATAGTGTCACGAACCGTCTCGAAGCCCGTAACAAAACGAGAGACAACGTGGAGATAAAGAAGGACAAAATATAGTTATTAACTGAAGTAAACTAAATACAATTAACAATGGTGTGTGTGTAGTCAGTAATCAGTAGTGTAAGTGAGTGGTTGCGTGTATACATGTGATA
The DNA here is from genome assembly GCF_036934945.1 of Oncorhynchus masou masou. Lineage (NCBI taxonomy): Eukaryota > Metazoa > Chordata > Actinopteri > Salmoniformes > Salmonidae > Oncorhynchus > Oncorhynchus masou. The sequence continues at coordinate 18,036 of NW_027010030.1, forward strand.
ATAAGGGGTGTTAAAAGGTGCCAATGCAAACAAACATAACCACAAAATGCCACAACCAAAATCTGTCAGAGCCTCTCCAATGAATGAGCCCAGGTGTGTCCCATTTCGCTGACAACGCTCCAGGCTCCGCCCACCGACATCCTATTAAGGAAAACAAGAGCAAAGAGAAAGAATTCGGCAGACTGAGTGGGAGGTCGTCACAATAGGGAAAACTATATTATCATGTCGTAGCCTAAACCTATCGATGTTACATTGAACTGGGTGAATGGAATTTGAATGACAGTCATCCAATATGCTTCAATAGAAATAAGGCCATGCTCATTAAAAAAATGGTCCTCCCTTATCTTAAACATCACCGACCGCCAGAAGATCTTATGCTCACTCTGATTCTCCCAGCCCTCGCTCTATCTCTCTCTGTCTTTCTTCTCTTCCGGAGGACCTGAGCCCTAGGACCATGCCTCAGGACTACCTGACCTGACGAATCCTGGCTGTCCGCGTCCCAGTCCACTTGGTCGTGATGCTGTTCTGCCTGATGCGATGGAACCCTGACCTGTCCACCGGATGTGCTACCTTGTCGTGCTGCTGATCCAGTTTCTGCTGTTCTGCCTACGACTGATCTGTACACTGGCCGTGCTAACTTGTCTTGACAACTGAAAAGCCAACTGACATTTACTCCTGAGGTGCTGACCTGTTGCACCCTCTACAACCACTGTGATTATTATCTGACCCTGCTGGTCATCTCTGAATGTTTGAACGTCTTTGAAGAACAATCTGGACTTAATGGCCATGTACTCGTATAATCTACACCAGCTACATCCAGGTTCCTCTCTAGATATCTTTCTTTCGAAGGAGTTTTTCCTAGCCACCGTGCTTCTACACCTGCATTGCTTGCTCTCTGTGTAAAGAGTTCAACATGGAACCCGAAATGTTTTTTATTTTTTAACCTGTAACCAAAAATGGTTCTCCTATGGGCACAGCTGAAGAACCGTTTTATGTTCTAGATAGCACCTTGTTTTTTAAGAGAGAGAGAGAGAGAGAGAAAGAGAGAGAGAACATGTACATTGAGAGAGATGATTCATACCTCAACAACCCTCTCATTCCTCTTGGGCATCATCACCATTGATTGCTAAATGGGTACTAAAGCTACACCACGTTTAAACACGTTCTAAAGATACGCCATGTCTAAACAGGTACTAAAGCTACTCCACTTCTAAGCAGCTACTAAAGCTACTCCACTTCCAAGCAGCTACTAAAGCTACTCCACTTCTAAGCAGCTACTAAAGCTACGCCATTTCTAAGCAGGTACCAAAGCTACTCCACTTCTAAGCAGGTATTTTAAAGCTACTCCACTTCTAAGCAGGTACTAAAGCTACCCACTTCTAAGCAGCTACTGAAGCTACTCCACTTCTAAGCAGCAACTAAAGCTACTCCACTTCTAAGCAGCTACTAAAGCTACTCCACTTCTAAGCAGCTACTAAAGCTACTCCACTTCTAAGCAGCTACTAAAGCTACTCCACTTCTAAGCAGCTACTAAAGCTACTCCACTTCTAAGCAGCTACTAAAGCTACTCCACTTCTAAGCAGCAACTAAAGCTACTCCACTTCTAAGCAGCAACTAAAGCTACTCCACTTCTAAGCAGCTACTGAAGCTACTCCACTTCTAAGCAGCAACTAAAGCTACTCCACTTCTAAGCAGCTACTAAAGCTACTCCACTTCTAAGCAGCTACTGAAGCTACTCCACTTCTAAGCAGCTACTGAAGCTACTCCACTTCTAAGCAGCTACTAAAGCTACTCCACTTCTAAGCAGCTACTAAAGCTACTCCACTTCTAAGCAGCTACTGAAGCTACCCACTTTCTAAGCAGCTACTAAAGCTACTCCACTTCTAAGCAGGTATTAAAGCTACCCACTTCTAAGCAGCTACTAAAGCCTCTGCAGTCATTTACATTTACAGGTCATTTTGTTCACAGGAAGTCCTTTTCATTCGGAAAACCAATTTCCACCCTGACTCTCCAAGACAAATATTAACACAAACCTTCGCGTCCCCTGCAGTTTGTGTGTGTATGTTTCTTTTGTGTGCGCGCGTGTGTGTGTGTGTGTCTGTGTGTGTGTGTGTGTGTGCGCGTGTGTGCGTGTGTGTGTGTGTGTGCATGTGTGTGTGCATGTGTGTGTGTGTGTGTGCGTGTGTATGTGTTTGGTGAAACCACTGTCTGTTTCTTTCAAGCAGAAAGTGTTATCTTGCAGCAGATGCACGGTCCTCTCCTCTTCTGCTTGAAGATGGGCTTCTCCATTGCTGTTGTTGTTCTGTACTGTAATGAACTTCAGTCACAAACAAGACGCCATAGAGAGAAAACAACCTTTTTTTTTTTTATCAAAGTTTATACTCCGAGTAAAAGATGTGAATCTCACTAATCAATTGACAATGGAGATACTTAATAACATTTTTGAAAGATAAACATTTTGTTTTTAAACAGACCAGATCCAGGAAATGTCCCCCAATAAGATTCATATGTCTGATGACTATCGTCTATGATAATGGCCTAAAGCTATTTACTGAATGTGATTTCACCTTCTATTCCAGAACAGGAAACTGATCCTCCTATGCCTTGTTTATTAGGTTATAAAGAACCATTAAGACCAGTGATGTGGGAAGTCCTATGTTTTTCATGATTATATATTAATGATAATGTCCCATAAGTCTTTGTGTTTTACTCAGAGACATACGCTGTATATACCATCTAGTTTTTCTGGCAGCTGCATTTCAATCAAGGAGCATTCACATCTTAGGCCCCTATAGCCAAAGGAGTCCTGACTAGATACATAAAACATAGTTTATGGTCCATATAGCTAAAGGAGTCCTGACAAGTAACATGGACACTACTGTTGACCAGAGCCCCCTATGGACATAGTGCACTCGTTTAGAGCCCCTACGGACCATGGTCAACAACGTAGCAAATTGGTTGCCATTTGGAATGCAGAACTGGTGCCCGGTGTCACTATCACACTGACCTTGGCTGAGCTAGGAGGAGATGTTTTATGTACCTGTGGTACGTGACCACAGTAGAATGATTAAACCATGCAAGTCTTCTAAGGATAGATAGTGATGCAGCATCATAATGTTTGTGTGCAAAACCAACTTTGGTTTTAAAATTATTATTATTATTTTATCCAGTCGGATAAACACTCCCAAACAGCCTTCACGACACTTGTAATAGTAGCATTCTGGTGGTTAAATTATGATATATATATATATTTTTAAAATTATTTTATTTAACCTGTATTTAACTTTATATTGTTGCCATGTTCAAGTTGGACTCCAACTCGGTTGTCAACAACTCAATTAAATATCAACCAAAGTTGTGTTGTGTTGTCTTGTGTGATTGTGCTATTCAAATAAAATAAATAAATCCAAGTTTATGGGTTTTAGGGGCCAAGTCAAATTTGTTCCGCCTCCTGAGGTTGACGAGGCACTGTTGTGCCTTCTTCACCACACTTAGTCATGCTACCCACCCACACACACACACACACACACACCAAACCAATGCAGGTCCAGGTGAGACATGGTAATAGAGAACAGCACAAAGATGTCTGTCTGGAGCGTAACGACAGAGAGAGAAGGTAATTCATAGTGTTGTGTGTGTGTACAGCCTGTAATGAATGAGCTTTAAAAAGGGTTTGGCCCTACCCATTAATCTTAAAGAAACTGGGAGCTGAGACAAAGAAACGGAATGGGGAGTGTCTCTGCTTTTCTTCTTTCTCTCTCTCTCTCTCTACACACACACACACACACACACACACACACACACACACACACACACACACACACACACACACACACACACACACACACACACACACACACACACACACACACACACACACACACACACACACACACACACACACACACACACACACACACACAGAGATTAGTACAAAGGAAGACGCTCCACGTCGTTACTCTTTATTTAACTCACCTAACAAATATTCAGGCCACGGCCGAGCAATTATACGATTTCTCCAGTAGCCAATTACACTGGCCCGGGAAATAAATGAGAAAACAAAACTACTCCAAACAAAACAGAGAGAGAAACTGGGGAGAGAGAGAGACACGGGGGAGAGAGAGAGAGATAGAAGTGGTAGGTGAGATATCTGATGTCAGTATGCAGGGTCTGTAGAGAGAGGAGAGAAAGAGAGAGGAGAGAGAAGAGAGGAGAGAGAAGAGGGAGGAGAGAGAAAGAGGGAGAGATAGATAGAAGTGATGGATGAGACATATCATGTCAGTATGCAGGGTCTGTAGAGAGAGGAGAGAAAGAGAGAGGAGAGAGAAAGAGAGAGGAGAGAGAAAGAGGGAGGAGAGAGAAAGAGAGAGGAGAGAGAAAGAGAGAGAGGAGAGAGAAAGAGAGAGGAGAGAGAAAGAGAGGAGAGAGCAAGAGAGAGAGAGAGAGAAGTGATGGATGGTGACATATCATGTCAGTATGCAGGGTCTGTAGAGAGAGGAGAGAAAGAGAGAGAGAGAGAAAGAGAGAGAGAGAGAAAGAGAGAGGAGAGAGAAAGAGGGAGGAGAGAAAGAGAGAGGAGAGAAAGAGGAGAGAGAAAAGAGAGGGAGAGAGAAAGAGAGAGGAGAGAGAAAGAGGGAGAGAGAGATAGAAGTGATGGATGAGACATATCATGTCAGTATGCAGGGTCTGTAGAGAGAGGAGAGAAAGAGGGAGAGAGAGAGAAAGAGAGAGGAGAGAGAAAGAGAGAGGGAGAGAGAAAGAGAGAGGGAGAGAGAAAGAGAGAGGAGAGAGAAAGAGAGAGGAGAGAGAAAGAGAGAGGAGAGAAAGAGTGAGAAGGAGAAAGAGGGAGAGAGAGAGAAATTGAAATCCTGGACCTTTCTGGTCTGGAGTTGGACTTACAGCCACTATAGAAAACATTGGAGTAGACAGCACACTGCTATTTTATTGACCCCTGTTTCTATACCCTACCAGCCCAGTAAAATCTGCTCTACATTAGTGTATTGGTACACTTTAGCTTTCTTACAGAAAGGAGAGGACGTTCACTATGAAAAAAATAAATGATTCTCGCCTGAGTGCCAGCCTGTTTGTGCTGTCATGCCAACTACTTGTCACTCGTCATCATGATTGGCTTGAACTGTGAGCAGTGGAGTTGGCTAGATCACAGAGGTATACAATGTTACATCTCAATGTAAAAAAACTTAAAAAAACAACTACCTTGACAGCCTTACTTTAATCAATCTCTCTTCGCTGGCTTATTGTCTGAGATTGGAATTCATTATGGGATTAAACAATCTCATTTCTTTCCTTTATACACTCATTCCTCATCAGATCTCTCATTATACTGGCACTGTCTCTCGTGTTTTTGTTGTATTTTTCATATCAGTTATGGGGATTGTCAGTGACGAAGCACTGGGGGGTTAAATGGGTTCCATAACTCTTTTTAAGAGGGTGTTATGGGTGTTTAAAGGTTCTGTAGTCAGAATTCGACAAGGTTGTGTCCTCCTGTGGTTCACACATGGGCACGGGCACGGCACGGGCACGGGCACGGCACGGGCACGGGCACACTCACGCACACACACATACTTCTTACTTGTTTAAAGTCTAAAGTCTTTAAGCTGTTGGGGGTGATTGCCAGGAGGGTACTAAGCTAACATGGAATTGGTCATACCACGGAGAATCATTTAGCTATTTTGATTTAGAATTTTAGGACAGGTTTAGGTATGCCCCCAAAAAATGTAAAAATGATTTGATACAATTTTGAATTTTCCTTGACGAATATAGCCCATATAAATGCATTGATTAACACATTCATAAATGTCAAAAATAAATCATAAGGAATAAGGTTTTGAAGTGTCTGTCCTATATCTCGAAGATATAAAAATGACGTTTTCGTCTTTTGAGCTTCTAGTCATGAAATCTATGCAGCCTACTCAATCACTTTTTATAGCTACTGTTTACAGGCCTCCTGGGTCATATACAGCGTTCCTCACTGAGTTCCCTGAATTCCTATCGGACCTTGTAGTCATAGCAGATAATATTCTAATCTTTGGTGACTTTAATATTCACATGGAAAAGTCCACAGACCCACTCCAAAAGGCTTTCGGAGCCATCATCGACTCAGTGGGTTTTGTCCAACATGTCTCTGGACCCACTCACTGTCACAGTCATACGCTGGACCTAGTTTTGTCCCATGGAATAAATGTTGTGGATCTTAATGTTTTTCCTCATAATCCAGGACTATCGGACCACCATTTTATTACGTTTGCAATTGCAACAAATAATCTGCTCAGACCCCAACCAAGGAACATCAAAAGTCGTGCTATAAATTCACAGACAACACAAAGATTCCTTGATGTCCTTCCAGATTCCCTCTGTCTACCCAATGACACCAGAGGACAAAAATCAGTTAACCACCTAACTGAGGGAACTCAATTTAACCTTGCGCAATACCCTAGATGCAGTTGCACCCCTAAAAACTAAAAACATTTCTCATAAGAAACTAGCTCCTGGTACACAGAAAATACCCGAGCTCTGAAGCAAGCTTCCAGAAAATTGGAACGGAAATGGCGCCACACCAAACTGGAAGTCTTCCGTCTAGCTTGGAAAGACAGTACCGTGCAGTACCGAAGAGCCCTTACTGCTGCTCGATCATCCTATTTTTCTAACTTAATTGAGGACAATAAGAACAATCCAAAATTCCTTTTTGATACGGTCGCAAAGCTAACTAAAAAGCAGCATTCCCCAAGAGAGGATGACTTTCACTTTAGCAGTGATAAATTCATGAACTTCTTTGAGGAAAAAATTATGATTATTAGAAAGCAAATTACAGACTCCTCTTTAAATCTGCGTATTCCTTCAAAGCTCAGTTGTCCTGAGTCTGCACAACTGCGTGGACCTAGGATCAAGAGAGACGCTCAAGTGTTTTAGTACTATATCTCTTGACACAATGATGAAAATAATCATGGCCTCTAAACCTTCAAGCTGCTTACTGGACCCTATTCCAACTAAACTACTGAAAGAGCTGCTTCCTGTGCTTGGCCCTCCTATGTTGAACATAATAAACGGCTCTCTATCCACCGGATGTGTACCAAACTCACTAAAAGTGGCAGTAATAAAGCCTCTCTTGAAAAAGCCAAACCTTGACCCAGAAAATATAAAAACTATCGGCCTATATCGATCTTCCATTCCTCTCAAAATCTTAGAAAAGGCTGTTGCTCAGCAACTCACTGCCTTCCTGAAGACAAACAATGTATATGAAATGCTTCAGTCTGGTTTTAGACCCCATCATAGCACTGAGACGGCACTTGTGAAGGTGGTAAATGACATTTTAATGGCATCGGACCGAGGCTCTGCATCTGTCCTCGTGCTCCTAGACCTTAGTGCTGCTTTTGATACCATCGATCACCACATTCTTTGGAGAGATTGGAAACCCAAATTGGTCTACACGGACAAGTTCTGGCCTGGTTTAGATCTTATCTGTCGGAAAGATATCAGTTTGTCTCTGTGGATGGTTTGTCCTCTGACAAATCAACTGTAAATTTCGGTGTTCCTCAAGGTTCCGTTTAGGACCGCTGTTGTTTTCACTATATATTTTACCTCTTGGGGATGTTATTCGAAAACATAATGTTAACTTTCACTGCTATGCGGATGATACACAGCTGTACATTTCAATGAAACATGGTGAAGCCCCCAAAATTGCCCTCGCTAGAAGCATGTGTTTCAGACATAAGGAAGTGGATGGCAGCAAACTTTCTACTTTTAAACTCGGATAAAACAGAGATGCTTGTTCTAGGTCCCAAGAAACAAAGAGATCTTCTGTTGAATCTGACAATTAATCTTAATGGTTGTACAGTCATCTCAAATAAAACTGTGAAGGACCTCGGCGTTACTCTGGACCCTGATCTCTCTTTTGAAGAACATATCAAGACCATTTCAGGACAGCTTTTTTCCATCTACGTAACATTGCAAAAATCAGAAACTTTCTGTCCAAAAATGATGCAGAAAAATTAATCCATGCTTTTGTCACTTCTAGGTTAGACTACTGCAATGCTCTACTTTCCGGCTACCGGATAAAGCACTAAATAAACTTCAGTTAGTGCTAAATACGGCTGCTAGAATCCTGACTAGAACCAAAAATTGGATCATATTACTCAGTGCTAGCCTCCCTACACTGGCTTCCTGTCAAAGCAAGGGCTGATTTCAAGGTTTTACTGCTAACCTACAAAGCATTGCATGGGCTTGCTCCTACCTATCTCTCTGATTTGGTCCTGCCGTACATACCTACACGTACGCTACGGTCACAAGACGCAGGCCTCCTAATTGTCCCTAGAATTTCTAAGCAAACAGCTGGAGGCAGGGCTTTCTCCTATAGAGCTCCATTTTTATGGAACGGTCTGCCTACCCATGTCAGAGACGCAAACTCGGTCTCAACCTTTAAGTCTTTACTGAAGACTCATCTCTTCAGTGGGTCATATGATTGAGTGTAGTCTGGCCCAGGAGTGGGAAGGTGAACGGAAAGGCTCTGGAGCAACGAACCACCCTTGCTGTCTCTGCCTGGCCGGTTCCCCTCTTTCCACTGGGATTCTCTGCCTCTAACCCTGTTACAGGGGCTGAGTCACTGGCTTGCTGGGGCTCTCTCATGCCGTCCCTGGAGGGGGTGCGTCACCTGAGTGGGTTGATTCACTGATGTGGTCATCCTGTCTGGGTTGGCGCCCCCCTTGGGTTGTGCCGTGGCGGAGATCTTTGCGGGCTATACTCAGCTTTGTCTCAGGATGGTAAGTTGGTGGTTGAAGATATCCCTCCAGTGGTGTGGGGGCTGTGCTTTAGCAAAGTGGGTGGGGTTATATCCTTCTTGTTTGGCCCTGTCCCCGGGTGTCCTCGGGTGGGGCCACAGTGTCTCCTGACCCCTCCTGTCTCAGCCTCCAGTATTTATGCTGCAGTAGTTTATGTGTCGGGGGCTGGGGTCAGTTTGTTATATCTGGAGTACTTCTCCTGTCCATTCGGTGTCCTGTGTGAATCTAAGTGTGCGTTCTCTAATTCTCTCCTTCTCTCTCTCGGAGGACCTGAGCCCTAGGACCATGCCCCAGGACTACCTGACATGATGACTCCTTGCTGTCCCCAGTCCACCTGGCCGTGCTGCTGCTCCAGTTTCAACTGACCTGAGCCCTAGGACCATGCCCCAGGACTACTTGACATGATGACTCCTTGCTGTCCCCAGTCCACCTGGCCGTGCTGCTGCTCCAGTTTCAACTGTTCTGCCTTATTATTCGACCATGCTGGTCATTTATGAACATTTGAACATCTTGGCCATGTTCTGTTATAATCTCTACCCGGCACAGCCAGAAGAGGACTGGCCACCCCACATAGCCTGGTTCCTCTCTAGGTTTCTTCCTAGGTTTTGGCTTTTCTAGGGAGTTTTTCCTAGCCACCGTGCTTCTACACCTGCATTGCTTGCTGTTTGGGGTTTTAGGCTGGGTTTCTGTACAGCACTTTGAGATATCAGCTGATGTACGAAGGGCTATATAAATAAATTTGATTTGGATTTGATTTGATAATAAAGCTCAGGAAAATCCAAGTTTTTCTGGATACATATTTAACCCCTAATTTCTGTTGGCACCAATCTACCTCCATACTTCCATTTGTTTTATTGGTCGCCTGCAGCCGGCTCCCCGTGACACTTGTGCCAGTCCTAGAGAAACATGGCCTTTGACATAGACTACATAAATCTGTTTGTTTTTATATGAAAACAGGCTTGATAAAGTGCCGAAATTCAGCGTTTTGAACGGTCACTTTATGAACCCTGTGTCACTTCTAGGAAGATTTTAACCCCCCCAAAATGTCTAAGTTTCCCCATCATTTTAAAGACATAGTAATTTTATAGCTTTGACAAAAGTCCTTTCTGAAGATGATTATTTATTTAATGTGATTGGTGATTCATTTATGTCTGTCCCTCATTTTAACTCTTTTATTTCTGTAAATGTAACAAAGTTTTACATTGATTTACAGTGGTTTTCAGAAAGTATTCACCCCCACTTGGCATTTTTCCTATTTTGTTGCCTTACAACCTGGAAATGAAATAGATTTTTTGGGGGATTTGTATCATTTGATTTACAAAACATGCCTACCACTTTGAAGATGTAAAATATTTTTATTGTGAAACAAACAAGAAATAAGAAAAAAATACTGAAAACTTGAGCGTGCATATCTATTCACCTCCCGGAAAGTCAATACTACGTAGAGCCACCTTTTGCAGTAATTACAGCTGCAAGTCTCTTGGGGTATGTCTCTATAAGCAGATATTTATAGGCAGAAGCATGATTGATTGGAGAACCATCCAATGACTAAATATGTAGTCCATTTGATTTTTTTTTTTGGTGGGGGGGCAACTAGAAAACAACATATATTTAGTCTTGTTGATTGATTGGAGAACCATCCAATGACTTGTCTTGTCTGCATTAAGCGGCAGTTGTAAACCAATCAGGGCTTTCTGTAAGGTAACGAGGTCAGATTGCAGCTTTAACATAGCCCGGTCAACAGTAGGGGCAATGACATACATAAGTGTCATCTTGCATACAGAAGAATATTTGGTGAAAATATATGGTTTAACTATTCCTTTTTAAATATTTTAATCTAATAGTCAAATCATAGCAGGTGAGCTGGTTTTACTCTTTTCGGGCCATTTTCTGGTGTTCTGTGGTGAAAACTGAGGGGTTGAGCACAACACCTCAACCCTGTTACCAAAAGATAGACAGGCTAGAAATGGTGGAACAATAAATAAAAACAAATGGTGAAGCTTGCATTCAACTGTCGCTCCCTGTTCCACACAACAAGCTTCATTTCCCCTTGTGACAAAGGGATTTATGATTTCATTTGATGCCTGGGTAGCTAGTCCCTGGGGTGAATGGAGTTGATTATATTTGGTGCCTGGGTAGCTAGCCCCTGAGGTGAATGGAGTTGATTATATTTGGTGCCTGGGTAGCTAGCCCCTGAGGTGAATGGAGTTGATGACATTTGGTGCCTGGGTAGCTAGTCCCTGGGGTGAATGGAGTTGATTATATTTGGTGCCTGGGTAGCTAGCCCTGAGGTGAATGGAGTTGATGACATTTGATGCCTGGGTAGCTAGTCCTGGGGGTGAATGGAGTTGATGACATTTGGTGCCTGGGTAGCTAGCCCTGAGGTGAATGGAGTTGATTATATTTGGTGCCTGGGTAGCTAGCCCCTGAGGTGAATGGAGTTGATGACATTTGGTGCCTGGGTAGCTAGCCCCTGAGGTGAATGGAGTTGATAATATTTGGTGCCTGGGTAATTAGGCACCATATCTAATCATCTGTTTATTATCTAACTAAGTCATTTTTGCATCCGTACGTGCATTTTTGCCTCTGTGTCTCCTATTTTCCTTGTTAGTACGTTAAGCAACAAGCAGAGAGCTAACAAAGCCTCACAGCAAAGTGTGTGGTTTTTGCGTGCGAGTGTGTATGAGTGAGTGAGGCATCACGACTCAATCATCATGCCTCTAATTGTCCTAGATAATGGCAGAGATGTGCACCACGGCCAAAATATGGCACCCTTTTCCCTTTATAGTGCCCCACTTTTAACCAGGGCCCAGGGCCCTACTCCCTTTATAGTGCACTACTTTTAACCAGGGCCCAGGGCCCTACTCCCTTTATAGTGCACTACTTTTAACCAGGGCCTATAGGGCCCTACTCCCTTTATAGTGCACCTCTTTTAACCAGGGCCTATAGGGCCCTACTCCCTTTATAGTGCACTACTTTTAACCAGGGCCCAGGGCCCTACTCCCTTTATAGTGCACTACTTTTAACCAGGGCCTATAGGGCCCTACTCCCTTTATAGTGCTCTACTTTTAACCAGGGCCCAGGGCCCTACTCCCTTTATAGTGCACTACTTTTAACCAGGGCCTATAGGGCCCTATTCCCTTTATATTGCTCTACTTTTAACCAGGGCCCAATAGAGCACTACATATGGAAAAGGGTGCCGTTTGGGACACAGGCCAAAGGGATCTGGTCAGAAATGTTACATTATATAGGTAATAGAGTGTAATTTGGGATGCAGCCTAAATGACCTCTCTCTGCTGCAGTCGGGAGAATCATAGATGGAAATTCCACCCTCGTTCCAGTGCTGTAATTTCTATCTATGAAAACAGAGAGTGAAAAAATGGGGAGTCATTTGTATGGCTTGTAGTGTGGTCACACCGATTAGTTCTCTTGAAGGGATATTTAGTGGGTGGTTTGTTTTCCAGACGTAATTTTCAACTGTTGTTATGTGTCCGTAGCCTACTGCAATGTGAGCAAGTCAAAGGAGCTGATCGTGGACTACAGGAAAGGGTGGACCGAACGTGCCTCCATTAACATCGACAGGGCTGTAGTGGAGCGGGTCGAGAGTTTCAAGTTCCTTGGCGTCCTCATCACTAACAAACTATCATGGTTCAAACACACCAAGACAGTTGTGAAGAGGACACAACAACACCTATTCACCCTCAGAAGACTGAAAAGATTTGGCATGGGTCCCCAGATCCTCAAAAATTTCTACAGCTGCACCATCGAGAGCATCCTAACAGGTTGCATCACCGCCTGGTATGGCAACTACTTGGCATCTGACCGTAAGTACGATACAGAGGGTGGTGCGTTTCACTGGGGCCAAGCTTCAAGCCTCCAGGACCTACAGTTTTAGGCGGTGTATTCAAAAGACTCCAGCCAAAGTCATTTCTCTTATAACATGGCAAGTGGTACCAGAGCACCAAGTCTATGACCTCCACCCCCCCCCCTCGTCCCATTGTTTTTACACTGCTGGCTGTTTGTTATCTATAGTCACTTTTACCCCTACCTCCATTTACAAATTACATGACTAACCTGTACCCCCTGCACATTGACTCGGTAACAGTACCCACTGTATGTAATTCTTTTATTGTGTTACAATTTTTGTTACTTTTATTTTATTTTTAGATTATTTAGTAAATATTTTCTTACTATTTCTTGAACTGCATTGTTGGTTAAGGGCTTGTAACTAAGCATTTCACGGTAAGGTCTACTACACCTGTTGTATTCGGAGCGTGTGACAAATAACATGTGATTCGATTTTTTGAAATGATACTAGACAGTACGTACTGTAGCTGTCAGACACCATTAATGTCATGATTCTAGGACAAAGTACGTACTGTAGCTGTCAGACACCATTAATGTCATGATTCCAGGACAGTACGTACTGTAGCTGTCAGACACTATTCATGTCATGATTCTAGGACAGTACTTACTGTAGCTGTCAGACACCATTAATGTCATGATTCTAGGACAGTACGTACTGTAGCTGTCAGACACTATTAATGTCATGATTCTAGGACAGTACGTACTGTAGCTGTCAGACACCATTAATGTCATGATTCTAGGACAGTACGTACTGTAGCTGTCAGACACCATTAATGTCATGATTCCAGGACAGTACGTACTGTAGCTGTCAGACACTATTAATGTCATGATTCTAGGACAGTACGTACGTAGCTGTCAGACACCATTAATGTCATGATTCTAGGACAGTACGATACTGTAGCTGTCAGACACTATTAATGTCATGATTCTAGGACAGCACGTACTGTAGCTGTCAGACACCATTAATGTCATGATTCTAGGACAGTACATACTGTAGCTGTCAGACACCATTAATGTCATGATTCTAGGACAGTACGTACTGTAGCTGTCAGACACCATTAATGTCATGATTCTAGGACAGTACGTACTGTAGCTGTCAGACACCATTCATGTCATGATTCTAGGACAGTACGTACTGTAGCTGTCAGACACCATTAATGTCATGATTTCTAGACAGTACGTACTGTAGCTGTCAGACACCATTCATGTCATGATTCTTAGACAGCACGCATTCGTAGCTGTCAGACACCATTAATGTCATGATAGGACAGTACGTACTGTACCTGTCGACACCATTAATGTCATGATTCTAGACAGCACGTACTGTAGTTGTCAGACACCACGTCATGACTTAGACAGTACGCATCGCAGCTGTCACACACCATTAATGTCATGATTCTAGGACGTGCACGATCGTAGCCGTCGACACCAATAATGTCATGATTCTAGACAGTAATGACTGTAGCTGTCAGACACCATTCATGTCATGATTCTAGGACAGTACGTGATCGTAGCTGTCAGACACTATTAATGTCAAGGATTCTAGGACAGTAATGCATCTCGTAACTGTCAGACACCATTAATGTCATCAGGATTCTAGGACAGTACACATACCGTAGCTGTCAGACACTATTAATGTCATGATTCTAGGATTGCACGCATCGTAGCTGTCAGACACCATTAATGTCATGATTCTAGGACAGTACGTACTGTAGCTGTCAGACACCATTAATGTCATGATTCTAGGACAGTACGTACTGTAGCTGTCAGACACCATTAATGTCATGATTCTAGGACAGTACGTACTGTAGCTGTCAGACACCATTAATGTCATGATTCTAGGACAGTACGTACTGTAGCTGTCAGACACCATGTCATGATTCTAGGACAGTACGTACTGTAGCTGTCAGACACCATTAATGTCATGATTCTAGGACAGTACGTACTGTAGCTGTCAGACACCATTAATGTCATGATTCTAGGACAGTACGTACTGTAGCTGTCAGACACCATTAATGTCATGATTCTAGGACAGTACGTACTGTAGCTGTCAGACACCATTAATGTCATGATTCCAGGACAGTACGTACTGTAGCTGTCAGACACCATTAATGTCATGATTCCAGGACAGTACGTACTGTAGCTGTCAGACACTATTCATGTCATGATTCTAGGACAGTACGTACTGTAGCTGTCAGACACCATTAATGTCATGATTCCAGGACAGTACGTACTGTAGCTGTCAGACACCATTAATGTCATGATTCTAGGACAGTACGTACTGTAGCTGTCAGACACCATTAATGTCATGATTCTAGGACAGTACGTACTGTAGCTGTCAGACACCATTAATGTCATGATTCTAGGACAGTACGTACTGTAGCTGTCAGACACCATTAATGTCATGATTCTAGGACAGTACGTACTGTAGCTGTCAGACACCATTAATGTCATGATTCTAGGACAGTACGTACTGTAGCTGTCAGACACTATTCATGTCATGATTCTAGGACAGTACGTACTGTAGCTGTCAGACACCATTAATGTCATGATTCTAGGACAGTACGTACTGTAGCTGTCAGACACCATTAATGTCATGATTCTAGGACAGTACGTACTGTAGCTGTCAGACACCATTAATGTCATGATTCTAGGACAGTACGTACTGTAGCTGTCAGACACCATTAATGTCATGATTCTAGGACAGTACATACTGTAGCTGTCAGACACCATTCATGTCATGATTCTAGGACAGTACGTACTGTAGCTGTCAGACACCATTAATGTCATGATTCTAGGACATTACGTACTGTAGCTGTCAGACACCATTAATGTCATGATTCTAGGACAGTACGTACTGTAGCTGTCAGACACCATTAATGTCATGATTCTAGGACAGTACATACTGTAGCTGTCAGACACATTACATTTACATTTAAGTCATTTAGCAGACACACACTATTCATGTCATGATTCTAGGACAGTACGTACTGTAGCTGTCAGACACTATTCATGTCATGATTCTAGGACAGTACGTACTGTAGCTGTCAGACACCATTAATGTCATGATTCTAGGACAGTACATACTGTAGCTGTCAGACACCATTTGTCATGATTCTAGGACAGTACGTACTGTAGCTGTCAGACACCATTCATGTCATGATTCTAGGACAGTACGTACTGTAGCTGTCAGACACCATTAATGTCATGATTCTAGGACAGTACGTACTGTAGCTGTCAGACACTATTCATGTCATGATTCTAGGACAGCACGTACTGTAGCTGTCAGACACCATTAATGTCATGATTCTAGGACAGTACGTGCACTGTAGCTGTCAGACACCATTAATGTCATGATTCTAGGACAGTACGTACTGTAGCTGTCAGACACTATTCATGTCATGATTCTAGGACAGTACGTACTGTAGCTGTCAGACACCATTCATGTCATGATTCTAGGACAGTACGTACTGTAGCTGTCAGACACCATTAATGTCATGATTCTAGGACAGTACGTACTGTAGCTGTCAGACACTATTCATGTCATGATTCTAGGACAGTACGTACTGTAGCTGTCAGACACCATTAATGTCATGATTCTAGGACAGTACGTACTGTAGCTGTCAGACACCATTAATGTCATGATTCTAGGACAGTACGTACTGTAGCTGTCAGACACCATTAATGTCATGATTCTAGGACAGTACGTACTGTAGCTGTCAGACACCATTAATGTCATGATTCTAGGACAGTACGTACTGTAGCTGTCAGACACTATTCATGTCATGATTCTAGGACAGTACGTACTGTAGCTGTCAGACACCATTAATGTCATGATTCTAGGACAGTACGTACTGTAGCTGTCAGACACCATTAATGTCATGATTCTAGGACAGTACGTACTGTAGCTGTCAGACACCATTAATGTCATGATTCCAGGACAGTACGTACTGTAGCTGTCAGACACCATTAATGTCATGATACTAGGACAGTACGTACTGTAGCTGTCAGACACCATTCATGTCATGATTCTAGGACAGTACGTACTGTAGCTGTCAGACACCATTAATGTCATGATTCTAGGACAGTACGTACTGTAGCTGTCAGACACCATTAATGTCATGATTCTAGGACAGTACGTACTGTAGCTGTCAGACACCATTAATGTCATGATTCTAGGACAGTACATACTGTAGCTGTCAGACACATTACATTTACATTTAAGTCATTTAGCAGACACACACTATTCATGTCATGATTCTAGGACAGTACGTACTGTAGCTGTCAGACACTATTCATGTCATGATTCTAGGACAGTACGTACTGTAGCTGTCAGACACCATTAATGTCATGATTCTAGGACAGTACATACTGTAGCTGTCAGACACCATGTCATGATTCTAGGACAGTACGTACTGTAGCTGTCAGACACCATGTCATGATTCTAGGACAGTACATACTGTAGCTGTCAGACACCATTAATGTCATGATTCTAGGACAGTACGTACTGTAGCTGTCAGACACCATTAATGTCATGATTCCAGGACAGTACGTACTGTAGCTGTCAGACACCATTAATGTCATGATTCTGAGGACAGTACGCACTGTAGCTGTCAGACACCATTCATGTCATGATTCTAGGACAGTACGTTCTGTAGCTGTCAGACACCATTAATGTCATGATTCTAGGACAGTACGTACTGTAGCTGTCAGACACCATTAATGTCATGATTCTAGGACAGTACGTACTGTAGCTGTCAGACACCATTAATGTCATGATTCTAGACAGTATGTACTGTAGCTGTCAGACACCATTAATGTCATGATTCTAGGACAGTACGCACTGTAGCTGTCAGACACCATTCATGTCATGATTCTAGGACAGTACGTACTGTAGCTGTCAGACACCATTAATGTCATGATTCTAGGACAGCACGTACTGTAGCTGTCAGACACTATTCATGTCATGATTCTAGGGACAGTACGTACTGTAGCTGTCAGACACCATTAATGTCATGATTCCTAGGACAGTACGCACTCGTAGCTGTCAGACACCATTAATGTCATGATACTAGGGACAGTACATTTCTAGCTGTCAGACAATTCTCATTCATGTCATGATTCTAGGACAGCACGATTGTAAGTTGTCAGACACCATTAATGTCATGGGATTCTAGACAGTACGTACTGTAGCTGTCAGACACCATTAATGTGACATGATTCTAGGACAGTACGTACTGTAGCTGTCAGACACCATTAATGTCATGATTCTAGGACAGTACATACTGTAGCTGTCAGACACCATTCATGTCATGATTCTAGGACAGTACGCACTGCAGCTGTCAGACACCATTAATGTCATGATTCTAGGACAGTACGTACTGTAGCTGTCAGACACCATTAATGTCATGATTCTAGGACAGTACGTACTGTAGCTGTCAGGACACCATTAATGTCATGATTCTAGGACAGTACATGCTGCAGCTGTCAGACACCATTACATTCACGATTCTAGGACAGTACGTACTGTAGCTGTCAGACACTATTCATGTCACATGATTCTAGGACAGTACGTACTGTAGCTGTCAGACACTATTCATGTCATGATT
>NW_027010031.1:0-20000 GCF_036934945.1 Oncorhynchus masou masou
GTATGGTGACTGTGAAATGTGCTCACAATCTACTGTGTGTTCAGCATAGATCTGAAGTACACTGCTGTATCTTACAGTATTGTGAATGTATGGTGACTCTATCCTACTGTATGGTGACTGTATTGTACAGTATGATGACTGTATGGAGACTGTATCCTACTGTATGGAGACTGTTTCCTACTGTATGGTGACAGTATCCTACTGTATGGTGACTGTATCCTACTGTATGGTGACTGTATCCTACTGTATGGTGACTGTATGGAGACTGTATCCTACTGTATGGTGACTGTATGGAGACTGTATCCTACTCTATGGTGACTGTATGGAGACTGTATCCTACTGTATGGTGACTGTATGGAGACTGTATCCTACTGTATGGTGACTGTATGGAGACTGTATCCTACTGTATGGTGACTGTATCCTACTGTATGGTGACTGTGTGGTGACTGTATCCTACTGTATGGTGACTGTATGGTGACTGTATCCTACTGTATGGTGACTGTATGGAGACTGTATCCTACTGTATGGTGACTGTATGGAGACTGTATCCTACTGTATGGTGACTGTGTGGTGACTGTATCCTACTGTATGGTGACTGTATTGTACAGTATGGTGACTGTATGGTGACTGTATTGTACTGTATGGTGACTGTATGGTGACTGTATCCTACTGTATGGTGACAGTATCCTACTGTATGGTGACTGTATGGTGACTGTATCCTACTGTATAGTGACTATATCCTACTGTATGGTTACTGTATCCTACTGTATGGTGACTGTGTGGTGACTGTATCCTACTGTATGTTGACTGTATGGTGACTGTATCCTACTGTATGGTGACTGTATGGTGACTGTATCCTATTGTATGGTGACTGTGTGGTGACTGTATCCTACTGTATGGTGACTGTATTGTACAGTATGGTGACTGTGTGCTGACTGTATCCTACTGTATGGTGACTGTGTGGTGACTGTATCCTATGTATGGTGACTGTATTGTACAGTATGGTGACTGTATGGCGGACTGTATTGTACAGTATGGGGACTGTATTGTACATTATGGTGACTGTATTGTACAGTATGGTGACTGTATTGACAGTATGGTGACTGTATGGTGACTGTATTGTACAGCATGGTGACTATGGTGACTATGGTGACTGTATGGTGACTATATTGTGCAGTACGGTGACTGTTTGGTGACTGTAATGTGCAGTATGGTGGACTGTATGGTGACTGTATTGTAGAGTATGGTGACTGTATTGTACAGTATGGGTGACTGTATGCTGACTGTATGGTGAGCTGGCATATTGTACAGTATGGTGACTGTATGGTGACTGTATTGTTCAGCATGGTGACTATTGTACAGTGTGGTGACTGTATTGTACGGTATGGTGACTGTATGCTGACTGTATTGTACAGTATGGTGACTGTATTGTACCGTATGGTGACTGTATGCTGACTACAGTATGGTGACTGTATTGGTATGGTGACTGTATTGTACAGTATGGTGACTGTATGGTGACTTTACAGTTGGTGACTGTATGGTGACTTTATTGTACTGTATGGTGACTGTATTGTACAGTATGGTGACTGTATGCTGACTGTATTGTACAGTATGGTGACTGTATTATACAGTATGGTGACTGTATTGTACCGTATGGTGACTGTATCCTACTGTATGGTGGCTGTATCCTTCTGTATGGTGACTGTATTGTACAGTATGGTGACTGTATTGTACAGTATGGTGACTGTATTGTACAGTATGCTGACTGTATGGTGACTGTATTGTACAGTATGGTGACTGTGAAATGTGCTCACAATCTACTGTGTGTTCAGCATAGATCTGAAGTACACTGCTGTATCTTACAGTATTGTGAATGTATGGTGACTCTATCCTACTGTATGGTGACTGTATTGTACAGTATGATGACTGTATGCTGACTGTATTGTACAGTATGGTGACTGTATTGTACAGCATGGTGATTGTATGGTGACTGTATGGTGACTGTACTGTGCAGTATGGTGACTGTATGGTGACTGTATTGTACAGTATGGGGACTGTATTGTACAGTATGGTGACTGTATGGTGACTGTATTGTACAGTATGGTGACTGTATGGTGACTGTATGGTGACTGTATTGTACTATGTGGTGACTGTATAGTACGGTATGGTGACTATATTGTACAGTATGGTGACTGTTTGCTGACTGTATTGTACAGTATTGTGACTGTATGGTGACTGTAATGTACAGTATGGTGACTGTATCCTACTGTTTGGTGACTGTATGCTGACTGTATTGTACAGTATGGTGACTGTATTGTACCGTATGGTGACTGTATCCTACTGTATGCTGACTGTATTGTTCAGTATGGTGACTGTATTGTACAGTAAGGTGACTGTATTGTACAGTATGGTGACTGTATGGTGACTGTATTGTACATTATTGTGACTGTATTGTACAGTATGGTGACTGTATGGTGACTGTATTGTACGGTATGGTGACTGTATTGTACAGTATGGTGACTATATTGTACAGTATGGTGACTGTATTGTACAGTATGGTGACTGTATTGTACAGTAGTGTGACTGTATTGTACAGTAGGGTGACTGTATTGTACAGTATGGTGACTGTACAGTGACTGTATTGTACAGTATGGTGCCCGTATTGTACAGTATGGTGACTGTATGGTGACTGTATTGTACAGTAGGGTGACTGTATTGTACAGTATGGTGACTGTACGGTGACTGTATTGTACAGTATTGTGACTGCTTATTGTACAGTATGGTGACTGTATGGTGACTGTATTGTACGGTATGGTGACTGTATTATGCAGTATGGTGACTATATTGTAGTATAGTGACTGTATTGTACAGTATGGTGACTGTATTGTGCGTGCTGCATGCAGCATGTGTGTGTGTTGATACATTTATGGTCATCGTTTGTCATCATGTTCACTTTATATATTCCTGCTGTCATTATGGTCATCATTTGTCATCGTATTGTATATTTTCCTGCTGTCATTATGGTCATCATTTGTCATCGTGTTAGCCATATTTTCCTGCTGTCATTATGGTCATCATTTGTCATCATGTTAGCCATATTTTCCTGCTGTCATTATGGTCATCATTTGTCATCAGTATTGGCCATATTTTCCTACGGTCATTAGCAATCTTAGAATTCAAACCGTTTCCATAGTCACTAACACTGTCTAAGGTAATTACATTCCGTTGATATCTAAGTGAATTGCAGTGGCTGTAGGGATATAGTGACAGGGCCAATGGCTGCAGGGGGATAGTGAAGGAGCCAATGGCTGCAGTGGGATAGTGAAGGAGCCAATGGCTGCAGGGGGATAGTGAAGGAGCCAATGGCTGCAGGGGGATAGTGAAGGGAGCCAATGGCTGCAGGGGATAGTGACGGGGCCAATGGCTGCAGGGGGATAGTGAAGGAGCCAATGGCTGCAGGGGGATAGTGAAGGAGCCAATGGCTGCAGGGGGATAGTGACGGGGCCAATGGCTGCAGGGGGATAGTGAAGGAGCCAATGGCTGCAGGGGGATAGGGGACAGTGAAAGTCAGTGGCGGTTGGTGCCGTTTAAAATGAGGGAGGACGATACATTTTTTTTATGAGGATGGCCTTACGTCTGTTACAGCATATTGAATGACAGTTATTCATTTTCCATTCACCCAGTTCAATGTAACAGTGATAGGTTTAGGTTACTGTCATTCATATTCACCCAGTTCAATGTAACAGTGACAGGTTTAGGTTACTGTCATTCATATTCCATTCACCCAGTTCAATGTAACAGTGACAGGTTTAGGTTTACTGTCATTCATATTCACCCAGTTCAATGTAACAGTGACAGGTTTAGGTTACTGTCATTCATATTCACCCAGTTCAATGTAACAGTGACAGGTTTAGGTTACTGTCATTCATATTCACCCAGTTCAATGTAACAGTGATAGGTTTAGGTTACTGTCATTCATATTCACCCAGTTCAATGTAACAGTGACAGGTTTAGGTTACTGTCATTCATATTCACCCAGTTCAATGTAACAGTGACAGGTTTAGGTTACTGTCATTCATATTCACCCAGTTCAATGTAACAGTGATAGGTTTAGGTTACTGTCATTCACCCAGTTCAATGTAACAGTGATAGGTTTAGGTTACTGTCATTCACCCAGTTCAATGTAACAGTGACATGGAGAGAAATATCTCCCTCCTACGCGTGGCCAATGTGTTCATCATTGATGAGAAAGGTGCTTTCAGATCCAGTGAGAAAGTGTATCACTTATATGGCTGTGTCTCTCCATCCATCGTTTCATCCATCACTTTATCTCTCTCTATCCATCCTCTCCTTCTCGTCCCACAATCACCCTCTCTGTTCCTTCCTCCATCCCTCTCTCCCTCTCGTCCCACAATCCCCCTCTCTGTTCCTTCCTCCATCCCTCTCTCCTTCTCGTCCCACAATCCCCCTCTCTGTTCCGTCCTCCATCCCTCTCTCCTTCTCGTCCCACACAATCACCCTCTCTGTTCCTTCCTCCATCCCTCTCCTTCTCGTCCCACAATCCCCCTCTCTGTTCTTTCCTCCATCCCTCTCTCCTTCTCGTCCCACAATCCCCCTCCTGTTCCTTCCTCCATCCCTCTCTCCTTCTCGTCCCACAATCCCCCTCTCTGTTCCGTCCTCCATCCCTCTCTCCTTCTCGTCCCACAATCCCCCTCTCTGTTTCCTTCCTCCATCCCTCTCTCCTTCTCATCCCACAATCCCCCTCTCCTGTTCCTTCCTCCATCCCTCTCTCCTTCTCGTCCCACAATCCCTCTCTGTTCCTTCCTCCATCCCTCTCTCCTTCCCCCACAATCCCCCTCTCTGTTTCCTTCCTCCATCCCT
This sequence comes from Oncorhynchus masou masou, assembly GCF_036934945.1. Lineage (NCBI taxonomy): Eukaryota > Metazoa > Chordata > Actinopteri > Salmoniformes > Salmonidae > Oncorhynchus > Oncorhynchus masou. Next base: position 4,882 of record NW_027010031.1, read on the forward strand.
CTCTCCTTCTCGTCCCACAATCCCCTCTCTGTTCTTCCTCCATCCCTCTCTCCTTCTCGTCCCACAATCCCCCTCTCTGTTCCTTCCTCCATCCCTCTCTCCTTCTCGTCCCACAATCACCCTCTCTATTTCCTTCCTCCATCCCTCTCTCCTTCTCGTCCCACAATCCCTCTCTCTGTTCCTTCCTCCATCCCTCTTCTCCCTTCTCGTCCCCAATCCCCTCTCTGTTCCTTCCTCCATCCCTCTCTCCTTCGTCCCACAATCCCTCTCTCTGTTCCTTCCATCCCTCTCCTTCTCGTCCCACAATCCCCTCTCTGTTCCTTCCTCCATCCCTCTCTCCTTCTCGTCCCACAATCCCCCTCTCTGTTCCTTCCTCCATCCCTCTCTCCTTCTCGTCCCCAATCCCCCTCTGTTCCTTCCTCCATCCCTCTCTCCTTCTTGTCCCCAATCACCTCTCTGTTCCTTCCTCCATCCCTCTCTCCTTCTCGTCCCACAATCCTACTCTCTGTTATTTCCTCCATCCTCTCTCCTTCTTCTTGTCCCACAATCACCCTCTCTGTTCCTTCCTCCATCCTCTCTCCTTCTCGTCCCACAATCCCCCTCTCTGTTCCTTCCTCCATCCCTCTCTCCTTCTCGTTCCACAATCCCCCTCTCTGTTCCTTCCTCCATCCCTCTCTCCTTCTCGTCCCACAATCCCCCTCTTTGTTCCTTCCTCCATCCCTCTCTCCTTCTCGTCCCACAATCCCTCTCTCTGTTCCTTCCTCCATCCCTCTCTCCTTCTCGTCCCACAATCCCCCTCTGTTCCTTCTCCATCCCTCTCTCCTTCTCGTCCCACAATCCCCCTCTCTGTTCCTTCCCCTCCATCCCTCTCTTTTCTCGTCCCACAATCCCTCTCTGTTCCTTCCTCCATCCCTCTCTCTTTCTCGTCCCACAATCCCTCTCTGTTCCTTCCTCCATCCCTCTCTCCTTCTCGTCCCACAATCCCCCTCTCTGTTCCTTCCTCCATCCCTCTCCTTCTCGTCCCACAATCCCTCTCTGTTCCTTCCTCCATCCCTCTCTCCTTCTCTTCCCACAATCCCCCTCTCTGTTCCTTCCTCCATCCCCTCTCTCCTTCTCGTCCCACAATCCCCACTCTCTGTTCCTTCCTCCATCCCTCTCTCCTTCTCGTCCCACAATCCCCCTCTCTGTTCCTTCCTCCATCCCTCTCTCCTTCTCGTCCCACAATCCCCCTCTGTTCCTTCCTCATCCCTCTCTCCTTCTCGTCCCACAATCCCCCCTCTCTGTTCCTTCCTCCATCCCTCTCTCCTTCTCGTCCCCACAATCCCCCTCTCTCTGTTCCTTCCTCCATCCCTCTTCTCCTTCTCTCGTCCCCCAATCCCCCTCTGTTCCTTCCTCCATCCCTCTCTCCTTCTCGTCCCACAATCCCCCCTGTTCCTTCCTCCATCCCTCTCTCTTTCTCGTCCCACAATCCCTCTCTCTGTTCCTCCATCCTCTCTCTTTCTCGTCCCACAATCCCTCTCTCTGTTCCTTCCTCCATCCCTCTCTCCTTCTCGTCCCACAATCCCCCTCTCTGTTCCTTCCTCCATCCTCTCTCCTTCTCGTCCCACAATCCCCTGTTCCTTCCTCCATCCCTCTCCCTTCTCTTCCCCACAATCCCCCTCTCTGTTCCTTCCTCCATCCCTCTCTCCTTCTCGTCCCACAATCCCCTCTCTGTTCCTTCCTCCATCCCTCTCTCCTTCTCGTCCCACAATCCCCCTCTCTGTTCCTTCCTCCATCCCTCTCTCCTTCTCGTCCCACAATCCCCCTCTCTGTTCCTTCCTCCATCCCTCTCTCCTTCTCGTCCCACAATCCCCTGTTCCTTCCTCCATCCCTCTCTCCTTCTCGTCCCACAATCCCTCTCTCTGTTCCTTCCTCCATCCTCTCTCCTTCTCGTCCCACAATCCCTCTCTCTGTTCCTTCCTCCAGCCCTCTCTCCTTCTCGTCCCACAATCCCTCTCTGTTCCTTCCTCCATCCCTCTCTCCCTTCTCGTCCCACAATCCCTCTCTCTGTGTTCCTTCCTCCATCCCTCTCTCCTTCTTGTCCCACAATCCCCTCTCTGTTCCTTCCTCCATCCCTCTCTCCCTTCTCGTCCCACAATCCCCCTCTCTGTTCCTTCCTCCATCCCTCTCCTTCTCGTCCCACAATCCCCTCTCTGTTCCTTCCTCCATCCCGTCTCCTTCTCGTCCCACAATCCCCCCTCTCTGTTCCTTCCTCCATCCCTCTCTCCTTCTCGTCCCACAATCCCCCTCTCTGTTCCTTCCTCCATCCGTCTCTCCTTCGACATCCGTCCTCTGTCCTTCTTCCTCTCCCACTCCCTCTCTCCACTGTCCCACTACCCAGCTGTCTCTAGTTGATGCATGTAACCCTACTGTAGTTGATCCATTTGCCTACATACAGACTTGATTTCATTGGCCACTTTAATAAATGGAACACGAGTCACTTTAATCATGTTTATATATCTTGCATTACTCATCTCATATGTGTATACTGTATTTTTCACCATCTATTGCATCTTGCCTCTGCCGCTCTGTCGTTACTCATCTATATGTTTGTATGCACACTGCCTTTAAAAAATGTGGCGTCACTTAGAAATGTCCTTGTTTTTGAAAGAAAAGCACATTTTGGTCCATTAATATAACATCAAACTGATCAGAAATACATTGTTAATGTTGTAAATGACTATTGTAGCTGGAAACGGCAGATTTTTTCATGGAATATCTACATAGGCTTATAGAGGCCCATTATAAGCAACCATCACCACGACATGCTGCTGTGTTGTTGGGTGGTACTACATGGTGTTGTGTTGTTGGGTGGTACTACATGGTGTTGTGGGTGGAACTACATGGTGTTGTGGGTGGTACTACATGGTGTTGTGGGTGGTACTACATGGTGTTTTGTTTTGTGGTTGGTACTACATGGTGTTGTGGGTGGTACTACATGGTGTTGGGGTGGTACTACATGGTGCTGTGTTGTGGGTGGTACTACATGGTGTTGTGGGTGGTACTACATGGTGTTGTGGGTGGTACTACATGGTGTTGTAGGTGATACTGCATGGTGTTGTGGGTGGTACTACATGGTGTTGTGGGTGGTACTGCATGGTGTTGTGGGTGATACTGCATGGTGTTGTGGGTGGTACTACATGGTGTTGTGGGTGATACTGCATGGTGTTGTGGGTGGTACTACATGGTGTTGTGGGTGATACTACATGGTGCTGTGGGTGGTACTACATGGTGTTGTGGGTGGTACCACATGGTGCTGTGGGTGGTACTATATGGTGTTGTGGGTGGGTACTATATGGTGTTGTGGGTGGTACTACATGGTGTTGTGGGTGGTACTACATGGTGTTGGGGGTGATACTACATGGTGTTGTGGGTGGTACTACATGGTGTTGTGGTGGTACTACATGGTGTTGTGGGTGGTACTGCATGGTGTTGTGGGTGGTACTACATGGTGTTGTGGTGGTACTACATGGTGCTGTGTTGTGGGTGGTACTACATGGTGTTGTGGGTGGTACTACATGGTGTTGTGGGTGATACTGCATGGTGTTGTGGGTGGTACTACATGGTGTTGTGGGTGATACCATGGTGTTGTGGGTGGTACTACATGGTGTTGTGGGTGATACTACATGGTGCTGTGGGTGGTACTACATGGTGTTGTGGGTGGTACTACATGGTGCTGTGGGTGGTACTATATGGTGTTGTGGGTGGTACTACATGGTGTTGTGGGTGGTACTACATGGTGTTGGGGGTGATACTACATGGTGTTGTGGGTGGTACTACATGGTGTTGTGGGTGGTACTACATGGTGTTGGGGTGGTACTACATGATGTTGGGGGTGGTACTACATGGTGGTACTACATGGTGTTGTGGGTGGTACTACATGGTGTTGTGGGTGGTACTACATGGTGGTACTACATGGTGTTGTGGGTGGTACTACATGGTGTTGTGGGTGGTACTACATGGTGTTGCGTGGTACTACATGGTGTTGGGGTGGTACTACATGGTGGTACTACATGGTGTTGTGGGTGGTACTACATGGTGTTGTGGGTGGTACTACATGGTGGTACTACATGGTGTTGTGGGTGGTACTACATGGTGTTGCGGGTGGTACTACATGGTGTTGGGGGTGGTACTACGGTGGTACTACATGGTGTTGTGGGTGGTACTTCATGGTGCTGTGTTGTGGGTGGTACTACATGGTGTTGTGGGTGGTACCACATGGTGTTGTGGGTGGTACTACATGGTGTTGTGGTGGTACTACCTGGTGTTGTGGGTGGTACTACATGGTGTTGGGGGTGGTACTACATGGTGGTACTACATGGTGTTGTGGGTGGTACTATGGTGTTGTTGGTGGTACTACATGGTGTTGTGGGTGGTACTACATGGTGTTGTGGGTGGTACTACATGGTGTTGTGGGTGGTACTACCTGGTGTTGTGGGTGGTACTACATGGTGTTGGGGGTGGTACTACATGGTGGTACTACATGGTGTTGGGGTGGTACTACATGGTGTTGTTGGGTGGTACTACATGGTGTTGTGGGTGGTACTGTGGTGTTGTGGGTGGTACTGCATGGTGTTGTGGGTGGTACTACCTGGTGTTGTGGGTGGTACTACATGGTGGTACTACATGGTGTTGTGTGTCTTCGTTCAGGTTCACCATTAGAGTTACGTTCCTCTCCAGACCCACTCTGCAGAATTTCATTAGATTTAGGTTGGAGATTCCTTTTGAAGTCATTTACAGCTGGAAAGTTTACATACACCTTTAGTCAAATACATTTAAACTCAGTTTTCACAATTACTGACAGTTAATCAGAGTACAAATTCCCTGTCTTAGGTCGCCTCGGATCACCACTTCATTTTAAGAATTTGAAATGTCAGAATGATAGTAGAGAATTATTTATTGCAGCTTTATTTATTTCATCACATTCCCAGTGGGTCAGAAGTTTACATACACTCAATTAGTATTTGGTAGCATTGCCTTTAAATTGTTTATTAACTTGTGTCAAACGTTTCGGGTAGCCTTCCACAAACTTCCGACAATAAGTTGGGTGAATTTTTGGCCCATTCCTCCGAACAGAGCTGGTGTAACTGGAGTCAGGTTTGTAGGCCCCCTTGCTCGCACATACTTTTTCAGTTCGGCCCTCAAATTTTCATAATGATTGAGGGCAGGGCTTTGTGATGGTCACTCCACACCTTGACTTTGTTGTCCTTAAGCCATTTTGCCCCAACTTTGGAAGTATGCTTTGGTGTCTTTGTCCATTTGGAAGAACCATTTGTGACCAAAGCTTTAACTTTCTGACTGATGTCTTGACATGCTGCTTCAATATTTTCACAGAATTTTCCTCCTTCAGGGTTATTATTTTGTACCTGTTTCCTCAGCATCTCTCATGTCACAGCCTGACCTGACATATCTCTGGTTTCTTTATATTTTGGTGAGGTCGGTGTGACTAGGTGGATACGCTAGTTTTTATCTTTGTCTAGGGTTTTTGTATGTTTATGGTGGCCTGATATGGTTCCCTATCAGAGGCAGCTGTTTATCGTTGTCTCTGATTGGGGATCCTATTTAGGTAGCCATTTCCCCTTGGTGTTGGTGGGTTCTTGTCCTATGTTTAGTTGTCTGTCTGCACTATCCCAGCGCAGTCACGGTTTGTTTTGTTATTTTGTAGTTTGTTCAGTGTTCATTCTGTAAATAAAGAAGACTGCACCTTGGTCTCCTTTTGTACAACGAACGTGAATGATTGATTTGCACTTTTCGCACAAAAGTACGTTCATCTCTAGGAGACAAAAACGTGTCTCTCCTTCCTGAGCGGTATGACGGCTGCGTGGTCCCATGGTGTTTATTCTTATGTACTATTGTTTGTACAGATGAACGTGGTACCTTCAGGCATTTGGAAATTGCTCCCAAGGATGAACCAGACTTGTGGAGGTCTACCATTTTGGAGGTCTTGACTGATTTATTTTGATTCTCCCATGATATCAAGCAAAGAGGCACTGAGTTTGAAGGTAGGCCTTGAAATACATCCCCAGGTACACATCCAATTGACTCAAATGAGGTCAAATAGCCCATCAGAAGCTTCTAAAGCCACATAATTTTCCTGGAATATTCCAAGCTGTTTAAAGGCACAGTCAACTTTGTGTATGTAAGCTTCTGACCCACTGGAATTGTGATACAGTGAATTATAAATTAACAATTGTTGGAAAAATGACTTGTGTCATGCACAAAGAAGATGTCCTAACCGACTTGCCAAAACTATAGTTTGCTAACAAGAAATTTGTGGAGTGGTTGAAAAACGAGATTTAATGACTCCAACCTCAGTGTATGTAAACTACTGACTTCAACTGTAGCTCAGGCTACCCCTTACCTTCTCTCTCTCACGCACACACACACACACACACACACACACACACACACACACACACACACACACACACACACACACACACACACACACACACACACACACACTGATCAGTGACACGTCAGTTAAAATGGCCATTGCTCAGTTGGCCTCAATGGGAGAAGATCTGAATCTCTGCTGTAAATCACGATCACATATTAAATGACCTTCTACGGGTCTCTGATAGGGTCTGGATCGCTCCGTAATTATTCTAGGTATCTTAAACTAGGTATTGGCAGGTGCGTTGTAACGGATTCATATTGCTCCCCTGCCTGGGTCTGAAAAGCTATTACTGAGGGAAGGGAGAGTCCACCTTGTAAAGGAAAACAAATCACTATTTAATTCAGGAAATGTTTGCAGGGCGCGCATAGCTCGTAAATGGGTAACTAGCCAGCCAATGAAGAAAGAGGGAACTACAGGATGTTGACAGTTAATATGATGTTTAAAATCCATATTTCTTATGCGTAACCCTGAAGCACAGGATAGTCCATTAGAATATTTCAACGTGTTCTTCTCCAAATCCCTATGTTTTAAATTGGTAAAGTAGTGCACTTTATAGGGAATAGTGTGCCATTTGAGACACAACGCAGCCCTATATTTCTCACTCTCCTTCCTCTTCAGTCTCCTGAGAGCCTGTCACCTCTTCCTCCTCTTCCTCCTCTTCCTCCTCTTCAGTCTCCTTATAGCCTGTCACCTCTTCCTCCTCTTCCTCCTCTTCAGTCTCCTTATAGCCTGTCACCTCTTCCTCCTCTTCCTCCTCTTCAGTCTCCTTATAGCCTGTCACCTCTTCCTCCTCTTCCTCCTCTTCCTCCTCTTCAGTCTCCTTATAGCCTGTCACCTCTTCCTCCTCTTCCTCCTCTTCCTCCTCTTGAGTCTCCTTATAGCCTGTCACCTCTTCCTCCTCTTCCTCCTCTTGAGTCTCCTTATAGCCTGTCACCTCTTCCTCCTCTTCCTCCTCTTCAGTCTCCTATTAGACTGTCACCTCTTCCTCCTCTTCCTCCTCTTCAGTCTCCTTATAGCCTGTCACCTCTTCCTCCTCCTCTTCCTCCTCTTCAGTGTCCTTATAGCCTGTCACCTCTTCCTCCTCTTCCTCCTCTTCAGTCTCCTATTAGACTGTCACCTCTTCCTCCTCTTCCTCCTCTTCAGTCTCCTATTAGACTGTCACCTCTTCCTCCTCTTCCTCCTCTTCAGTCTCCTTATAGCCTGTCACCTCTTCCTCCTCTTCCTCCTCTTCAGTCTCATTATAGCCTGTCACCTCTTCCTCCTCTTCCTCCTCTTCAGTCTCCTTATAGCCTGTCACCTCTTCCTCCTCTTCCTCCTCTTCAGTCTCCTTATAGCCTGTCACCTCTTCCTCCTCTTCCTCCTCTTCCTCCTCTTCCTTCTCTTCAGTCTCCTTATAGCCTGTCACCTCTTCCTCCTCTTCCTCCTCTTCCTCCTCTTCAGTCTCCTTATAGCCTGTCACCTCTTCCTCCTCTTCCTCCTCTTCCTCCTCTTCAGTCTCCTTATAGCCTGTCACCTCTTCCTCCTCTTCCTCCTTTCCTCCTCTTGAGTCTCCTTATAGCCTGTCACCTCTTCCTCCTCTTCCTCCTCTTGAGTCTCCTTATAGCCTGTCACCTCTTCCTCCTCTTCCTCCTCTTCAGTCTCCTATTAGACTGTCACCTCTTCCTCCTCTTCCTCCTCTTCAGTCTCCTTATAGCCTGTCACCTCTTCCTCCTCTTCCTCCTCTTCAGTGTCCTTATAGCCTGTCACCTCTTCCTCCTCTTCCTCCTCTTCAGTCTCCTATTAGACTGTCACCTCTTCCTCCTCTTCCTCCTCTTCAGTCTCCTATTAGACTGTCACCTCTTCCTCCTCTTCCTCCTCTTCAGTCTCCTTATAGCCTGTCACCTCTTCCTCCTCTTCCTCCTCTTCAGTCTCATTATAGCCTGTCACCTCTTCCTCCTCTTCCTCCTCTTCAGTCTCCTTATAGCCTGTCACCTCTTCCTCCTCTTCCTCCTCTTCAGTCTCCTTATAGCCTGTCACCTCTTCCTCCTCTTCCTCCTCTTCCTCCTCTTCCTTCTCTTCAGTCTCCTTATAGCCTGTCACCTCTTCCTCCTCTTCCTCCTCTTCCTCCTCTTCAGTCTCCTTATAGCCTGTCACCTCTTCCTCCTCTTCCTCCTCTTCAGTCTCCTTATAGCCTGTCACCTCTTCCTCCTCTTCCTCCTCTTCAGTCTCCTTATAGCCTGTCACCTCTTCCTCCTCTTCCTCCTCTCCCTCCTCTTCAGTCTCCTTATAGCCTGTCACCTCTTCCTCCTCTTCCTCCCTCTTTCCTCCTCTTCAGTCTCCTTATAGCCTGTCACCTCTTCCTCCTCTTCCTCCTCTTCCTCCTCTTCAGTCTCCTGAGAGCCTGTCACCTCTTCCTCCTCTTCCTCCTCTTCCTCCTCTTCAGTCTCCTTATAGCCTGTCACCTCTTCCTCCTCTTCCTCCTCTTCAGTCTCCTTATAGCCTGTCACCTCTTCCTCCTCTTCCTCCTCTTCCTCCTCTTCAGTCTCCTATTAGACTGTCACCTCTTCCTCCTCTTCCTCCTCTTCAGTCTCCTTTATAGCCTGTCACCTCTTCCTCCTCTTCAGTCTCCTTATAGCCTGTCACCTCTTCCTCCTCTTCCTCCTCTTCCTCCTCTTCAGTCTCCTATTAGACTGTCACCTCTTCCTCCTCTTCCTCCTCTTCAGTCTCCTTATAGCCTGTCACCTCTTCCTCCTCTTCAGTCTCCTTATAGCCTGTCACCTCTTCCTCCTCTTCCTCCTCTTCAGTCTCCTTATAGCCTGTCACCTCTTCCTCCTCTCCTCCTCTTCAGTCTCCTTATAGCCTGTCACTCCTGTCACCTCTTCCTCCTCTTCCTCCTCTTCAGTCTCCTTATAGCCTGTCACCTCTTCCTCCTCTTCCTCCTCTTCAGTCTCCTTATAGCCTGTCACCTCTTCCTCCTCTTCCTCCTCTTCAGTCTCCTTATAGCCTGTCACCTCTTCCTCCTCTTCCTCCTCTTCAGTCTCCTTATTACCTGTCACCTCTTCCTCCTCTTCCTCCTCTTCAGTCTCCTTATAGCCTGTCACCTCTTCCTCCTCTTCCTCCTCTTCAGTCTCCTTATAGCCTGTCACTCCTGTCACCTCTTCCTCCTCTTCAGTCTCCTTATAGCCTGTCACCTCTTCCTCCTCTTCCTCCTCTTCAGTCTCCTTATAGCCTGTCACCTCTTCCTCCTCTTCCTCCTCTTCAGTCTCCTTATAGCCTGTCACCTCTTCCTCCTCTTCCTCCTCTTCAGTCTCCTTATAGCCTGTCACCTCTTCCTCCTCTTCCTCCTCTTCAGTCTCCTTATAGCCTGTCACCTCTTCCTCCTCTTCCTCCTCTTCCTCCTCTTCAGTCTCCTATTAGCCTGTCACCTCTTCCTCCTCTTCCTCCTCTTCAGTCTCCTTATAGCCTGTCACCTCTTCCTCCTCTTCCTCCTCTTCAGTGTCCTTATAGCCTGTCACCTCTTCCTCCTCTTCCTCCTCTTCCTCCTCTTCAGTCTCCTATTAGCCTGTCACCTCTTCCTCCTCTTCCTCCTCTTCAGTCTCCTTATAGCCTGTCACTCCTGTCACCTCCCCCTCCTCTTCAATCTCTGTGTAGCTTGTCACTGCAGGAGCAGCAGAAAAGGATGTGTTGCAGCCCCCAGGTCAAAACGAATGCACTTCTTAGGGAATAGGGTGCCATTTGGGATGCAGGTACAGATGCTGCAGGAGGAAGCTGTGTTCATGATCCACCCTCCCAGACATGAAATATGATCCCCTCTTCCTATCCATCCACCCCTCCACCCCTCGATCCTCCACCACTCCACCACTCCATCCTCTAACCCTCCATCCTCTTACCCTCTGCCCATCCACCCCTCTACCCCTCCACCCTCCATCCACCCCTCCATCCACCCCTCCACCCCTCCATGCTCTACCTCTCCATCCTACACCCCTCGATCCTCCACCACTCCATCCTCTAACCCTCCATCCTCTTACCCTCTACCCCTCCACCCTCCATCCACCCCCTCCACCCTCCATCCACCCCTCCATCCACCCTCCACCCCCTCCATGCTCTACCTCTCCATCCTACACCCCTCGATCCTCCACCACTCCATCCTCTAACCCTCCATCCTCTTACCCTCTACCCCTCCACCCTCCATCCACCCCTCCACCCCTCCATCCACCCCTCCACCCCTCCATCCTCTAACCCTCCATCCTCAAACCCTCCACCCTCTAACCCTCCATCCTCCATCCTCTAACCATCCATCCTCTAACCCTCCTCCCCTCCATCCCTCTACCCTCCATCCTCTAACCATCCATCCTCGAACCTTCCATCCTCTAACCATCCATCCTCTAACCCGCCATCCTCTAACCCTCCATCATCTAACCCTCCATCCTCCTAACCCTCCACCCCTCCATCCCTCTACCCTCTACCCTCCATTCTCTAACCCTCCACCCCCTCCATCCATCTACACTCCATCCTCTAACCCTCCACCCCTCCATCCCTCTACCCTCTACCCATTCTCTAACCCTCCACCCCTCCATTCATCTACCCTCCATCCTCTAACCCTCCACCCCTCCATCCCTCCATCCCTCTACCCTCCATCCCTCTAACCCTCCATCCTCTAACCCTCCACTCCTCCATCCCTCTACCATCCGTCCTCTAACCCTCCACCCCTCCATCCCTCTACCCTCCGTCCCTCTAACCCTCCATCCTCTAACCCTCCATCCTCTAACCATCCATCCTCTAACCTTCCATCCTCTAACCATCCATCCGCTAACCCTCCAACTTCCACCCCTCCACCCCTCCATCCCTCTACCCTCCATCCCTCTAACCATCCATCCTCTAACCCTCCACCCCTCCATCCCTCTACCCTCCGTCCTCTAACCCTCCGTCCTCTAACCCTCCATCCTCTAATCCTCCATCCTCTACCCTCCATCCTCTAACCCTCCATCCCTCTACCATCCATCCTCTAACCCTCCATCCCTCCATCCTCTAACCAATCATCGTCTAACCCTCCATCCCTCCATCCTCTATCCCTCCATCCTCTAACCCTCCATCCTCACCCTCCATCCTCTACCCTCCGTCCCTCTAACCCTCCGTCCCTCTAACCCTCCGTCCTCTAACCCTCCATCCTCTAACCCGCCATCCTCTAACCCTCTAACCCTCCATCCTCTAATCCTCCATCCTCTACCCTCCATCCTCTAATCCTCCATCCTCTAATCCTCCATCCGCTAACCCTCCATCCGCTAACCCTCCATCCTCTAACCCTCCATCTGCTAACCCTCCATCCTCTAACCCTCCATCCTCCACCCTCCATCCTCTAACCCTCCAGCCCTCCAGCCCTCTGTCCCTTCATCCATCCAGCCCTCCATCCTCTAACCCTCCATCCCTCCATCCTCTAACCAATCATCGTCTAACCCTCCATCCCTCCATCCTCTATCCCTCCATCCTCTAACCCTCCATCCTCTACCCTCCATCCTCTACCCTCCGTCCTCTAACCCTCCGTCCTCTAACCCTCCGTCCTCTAACCCTCCATCCTCTAACCCGCCATCCTCTAACCCTCTAACCCTCCATCCTCTAATCCTCCATCCTCTACCCTCCACCCTCTAACCCTCCATCCTCTAATCCTCCATCCTCTACCCTCCATCCTCTAATCCTCCATCCTCTAATCCTCCATCCGCTAACCCTCCATCCGCTAACCCTCCATCCTCTAACCCTCCATCTGCTAACCCTCCATCCTCTAACCCTACATCCTCCACCCTCCATCCTCTAACCCTCCAGCCCTCCAGCCCTCTGTCCCTTCATCCATCCAGCCCTCCATCCTCTAACCCTCCATCTGTCCCTTCATACCATGATTAGTCCCACTGGTCTCCTCCCTGACTGGGGTGGAACAAAGTGTCATTTATCTGTGTGAGGAGATGAGCCCACTCAGCTAGCAGCTCTGTGTTTATGTGTATTGTAAAACTGAACGATGTCGTAACTACTGTTGGGCTCCATCTCATGTCCACCCAACACCATATTTACAGGTGGCGTTCAACATGGAACAACATGATTTAGGACCAATTTTACTGAGTACACAGTACATCACAGATATTAGTTGATACTTAGAGAGTCCTCTGGGTGTGTAACTTAGGGAGTCCTCTGGCTGTTTCACTTAGAGAGTCCTCTGGGTGTTTCACTAAGAGAGTCGTCTGGGTGTGTCACTTAGGAGTCCTCTGGGTGTTTCACTTAGGGGAGTCATCTGGGTGTTTCACTTAGGGAGTCCTCTGGGTGTTTCACTCAGGGAGTCCTCTGGCTGTGTCACTTAGGGGAGTCTTCTGGGTGTTTCACTTAGAGAGTCCTCTGGGTGTTTCACTTAGGAGTCACTCTGGGTGTGTCACTTAGAGAGTCCTCTGGGTGTTTCACTAAGAGAGTCCTCTGGGTGTTTCACTTAGGGAGTCCTCTGGGTGTTTCACTTAGGGAATCCTCTGGGTGTTTCCACTTAGAGTCATCTGGTGTTTCACTTAGGGAGTCCTCTGGGTGTTTCACTTAGGGAGTCCTCTGGCTGTGTCACTTAGGGAGTCTTCTGGGTGTTTCACTTAGAGAGTCCTCTGGGTGTTTCACTAAGAGAGTCCTCTGGGTGTTTCACTAAGAGAGTCCTCTGGGTGTTTCACTAAGAGAGTCCTCTGGGTGTTTCACTTAGGGAGAGTCCTCTGGGTGTTTCACTAAGAGAGTCCTCTGGGTGTTTCACTAAGAGAGTCCTCTGGGTGTTTCACTTAGGGAGTCCTCTGGCTGTGTCACTTAGGGAGTCTTCTGGGTGTTTCACTTAGAGAGTCCTCTGGGTGTTTCACTAAGAGTCCTCTGGGTGTTTCACTAAGAGAGTCCTCTGGGAGTTTCACTTAGAGAGTCCTCTGGGTGTTTCACTTAGAGTCCTCTGGGTGTTTCACTTAGAGTCCTCTGGGTGTTTCACTTAGAGTCCTCTGGGTGTTTTTCACTTAGGAAGTCCTCTGGCTGTGTCACTTAGGAGTCTTCTGGGTGTTTCACTTAGAGAGTCCTCTGGGTGTTTCACTTAGGGAGTCCTCTGGGTGTTTCACTTAGAGTCCTCTTGATGTGTCACTTAGGAGTCCTCTTCATGTGTCACTTAGAGAGTCCTCTGGGTGTTTCACTTAGGGAGTCATCTGGGAGTGTCACTTAGGGAGTCCTCTGGCTGTGTCACTTTTGGAGTCCTCTGGGTGTGTCACTTAGGAGTCCCTCTGGGTGTTTCACTTAGGGAGTCCTCTGGCTGTGTCACTTTTGGAGTCCTCTGGGTGTGTCACTTAGGGGAGTCCTCTGGGTGTGTCACTTAGAGTCTCTGGGTGTTTCACTTAGAGTCCTCTGGGTGTTTCACCTAGAGAGTCCTCTGGGTGTTTCACTTAGGGAGTCCTCTGGGTGTTTCACTTAGAGAGTCCTTTGGATATCTCACTTAGGGAGGCCTCTGGGTTTTTCACTTAGGGAGTCCTCTGGCTTTGTCACTTAGGGAGTCCTCTGGGTGTGTCACTCAGGGAGTCCTCTGGGTGTGTCACTTAGGGAGTCCTCTGGGTGTGTCACTCATGGAGTCCTCTGGGTGTGTCACTTAGAGTCCTCTGGGTGTTTCACTTAGGGAGTCCTCTGGGTGTTTCACTTAGAGAGTCCTCTGGGTGTTTCACTTAGAGAGTCCTTTGGATATCTCACTTAGGGAGGCCTCTGGTTGTTTCACTTAGGGAGTCCTCTGGCTTTGTCACTTAGGGAGTCCTCTGGGTGTGTCACTCAGGGAGTCCTCTGGGTGTGTCACTTGGAGTCCTCTGGGTGTTTCACTTAGGGAGTCCTCTGGCTGTGTCACTTAGGGAGTCCTCTAGGTGTTTCACTTAGAGAGTCCTCTGGGTGTTTCACTTAGAGAGTCATCTGGGTGTTTCACTTAGGGAGTCCTCTGGGTGTTTCACTTAGGGAGTCCTCTGGCTGTGTCACTTAGGGAGTCCTCTTGGTGTTTCACGTAGAGTCCTCTGGGTGTTTCACGTGAGAGTCCTCTGGGTGTGTCACTTAGAGAGTCCTCTGGATGTGTCACTTAGGAGTCCTCTGGCTGTGTCACTTAGGAGTCCTCCACAAACCTTGGAAATGTTGTAAAGTTACCTTAAAGTAAAGTCACAGTTTAACAACCCAAGTCGTCATATAAAAGTATACATGAGATCTACATGGTCCAAGTGACCCTGGACAGACAGGGTTCAGGTCCTGGACAGACAGGGTTCAGGTCCTAGACAGACAGGGTTCAGGTCCTAGACAGACAGGGTTCAGGTCCTAGACAGACAGGGTTCAGGTCCAAGACAGACAGGGTTCAGGTCCTAGACAGACATGGTTCAGGTCCTAGACAGACAGGGTTCAGGTCCTGGACAGACAGGGTTCAGGTCCTAGACAGACAGGGTTAAGGTCCTAGACAGACAGGGTTCAGGTCCTAGACAGACAGGGTTCAGGTCCTAGACAGACAGGGTTCAGGTCCTGGACAGACAGGGTTCAGGTCCTAGACAGACAGGGTTCAGGTCCTAGACAGACAGGGTTCAGGTCCTAGACAGACAGGGTTCAGGTCCTAGACAGACAGGGTTCATCACAGCAGCAAGATTTGTGACCTGTTGCCATGAGAAAAGGGCAACCAGTGAAGAATACACACCATTGTAAA
>NW_027010031.1:22500-36279 GCF_036934945.1 Oncorhynchus masou masou
GCGGAGGAGCGGGGTGACGTGAGAGAACTTGGGAAGGTTGAACACCAGACGGGCTGCGGCGTTCTGGATGAGTTGTAGGGGTTTAATGGCACAGGCAGGGAGCCCAGCCAACAGCGAGTTGCAGTAATCCAGACGGGGAGATGACAAGTGCCTGGATTAGGACCTGCGCCGCTTCCTGTGTGAGGCAGGGTCGTACTCTGCGGATGTTGTAGAGCATGAACCTACAGGAACGGGCCACCGCCATGATGTTGGTTGAGAACGACAGGGTGTTGTCCAGGATCACGCCAAGGTTCTTAGCGCTCTGGGAGGAGGACACAATGGAGTTGTCAACCGTGATGGCGAGATCATGGAACGGGCAGTCCTTCCCCGGGAGGAAGAGCAGCTCCGTCTTGCCGAGGTTCAGCTTGAGGTGGTGATCCGTCATCCACACTGATATGTCTGCCAGACATGCAGAGATGCGATTCGCCACCTGGTCATCAGAAGGGGGAAAGGAGAAGATTAATTGTGTGTCGTCTGCATAGCAATGATAGGAGAGACCATGTGAGGTTATGACAGAGCCAAGTGACTTGGTGTATAGCGAGAATAGGAGAGGGCCTAGAACAGAGCCCTGGGGGACACCAGTGGTGAGAGCGCGTGGCGAGGAGACAGATTCTCGCCACGCCACCTGGTAGGAGCGACCTGTCAGGTAGGACGCAATCCAAGCGTGGGCCGCGCCGGAGATGCCCAACTCGGAGAGGGTGGAGAGGAGGATCTGATGGTTCACAGTATCGAAGGCAGCCGATAGGTCTAGAAGGATGAGAGCAGAGGAGAGAGAGTTAGCTTTAGCAGTGCGGAGCGCCTCCGTGATGCAGAGAAGAGCAGTCTCAGTTGAATGACTAGTCTTGAAACCTGACTGATTTGGATCAAGAAGGTCATTCTGAGAGAGATAGAGGGAGAGCTGGCCAAGGACGGCACGTTCAAGAGTTTTGGAGAGAAAAGAAAGAAGGGATACTGGTCTGTAGTTGTTGACAACTACTCCACTTTTGTTTATTTTTGTGAAAAGCCTGAAGAGGATTTATCACCTAATGGTCTATTTAACATACTGTAAGTCTTGACAAGGGATTAACTCAGTCACCTCAGTCACCTTATGGTATAATTAACATATAATTAACATATAATTAACATACTGTAATTCATTCTCCTACCTATTGAGTGTAGTAACTCACCCTGTTGAATTGCATTTTCATCTCTTATCACCTGTATCCAGTCCTACCATGTCTTCATCTACAGTAAATACAACCCTAAGGACTCTTATGGAGTTACAGTGCCTTGCAAAAGTATTCGGCCCCCTTGAACTTTGCCACCTTTTGCCACATTTCAGGCTTCAACATTGGATCATTCAGAGATCCTCACTGAACTTCTGGAGAGAGTTTGCTGCACTGAAAGTAAAGGGGCTGAATAATTTTGCACGCCCAGTTGTTCAGTTTTTGATTTGTTAAAAAGTTTGAAATATCCAATAAATGTCGTTCCACTTCATGATTGTGTCCCACTTGTTGTTGATTCTTCACAAAAAAAACAGTTTTATATCTTTATGTTTGAAGCCTGAAATGTGGCAAAAGGTGGCAAAAGGTCGCAAAGTTCAAGGGGCCGAATACTTTCGCAGGGCACTGTATATTTCATTGAAATGCAATTGCCATCTAATAGGCCATTGTCCTGTATTCCACTACGTCATCTAGTCTGCTAATAGGTCATTGTCCTGTATTACACTATGTCCTCTAGTCTGCTTTTTATTTAGGTAGAGCATACCTTGTGTGTGTACCAAATGACTCCCTATTCCTTTATAGTGGTAGGTTGGCGTTTTTAGTCATGAATGTTGTTCTGGAGGCAGCTGTGCAGAGTGGTCACTAGCTGGCACAGCCACAAAGTCACCAAATCTGATTTGGAACCACATTGAACCCTAACCTTAACCAGACTGCTGACCCTTAAATGCTGACTAGACTGGGTGTGTGTGTCCGAGTGTGCCATCGCGTGCATGTTGATTCTGTCCGTCCACACCAGACGCTATCAGGACACGTAGGTTGAAATATCAAAACAAACTCTGAACCAACTGTATTCATTTGGGGACAGGTCGAAACACATGAAACATTAATGGCAATTTAGCTAGCTAGCTTGTTGCTGTAGCTAATTTGTCCTGGGATATAAACATTGGGACTTGATATGGAGGTTAGCAATCAACTTTAAGGTGCATTACCACCACCAACTGGACTGGAGTGTGAACCTCAGTTCGTCTTTCAATCACCCACGTGGGTATATGCTCCTAAAAACCAATGAGAGGCGGGACTTGTGTCACAAATAGGACCAAGTTCGATTTCAGCGCCTGGCTATGCAGACCATCGTTGACGCGTGTGAGCAGTTTGGGTGCAATGATTGAACAACATGTATGTGTAAATGTATTTAGCAACGCTCACACACGTCACTTGTTGTTGTTGTGTTGTGGACAGCATGTAATGCCTAATGCTAAATTAGCTCATTTTTGTTTTCATGAATTTCATAAATGTTTAATATTTTGAACTTTGCAGCTGGACTAACTAAGGGGAAATCGTCATTGACCTTGCCAAGGCTTAAACACTAGTATACACTGATTTATAAGGCCATATTGGTTAAAAGGCCATTTTATCTCGGTTCTTTTTGTAAATCAGGTCGGTAAATAAATATAAATTACGGTCCCATTCTCATTTGCTTCTAACAGTACCAAAAATTAGAACAGGTCGTGGTAGAAATAGTTTTAGTTACTCAGCACCGTGGTACTGGAATTCTCTCCTGAACATTTTAATTTTAGTTTCCTTGGTGGAGTTTAAACACTTGATCGATGTATATACCATAGAAGAGTGTAATTGTCTTTAGCACAGCTGTGTTTAGTCAAGACTTTTGTGTTTTTAACGTAATATGTAATTGTTGTACTGTATGTGTGTTTATAGTTTTGTTTTAATGTTGTGTTCGTGTATGTAAGTTGTTTTGTCTGAAATGTTGTTCCCCCTGCTGCTATTGGACCAGGTCTCTCTTGGAAAAGAGACGTTATCTAAATGAGAAAATCCTATATAAATAAAATAAAATAAGAATAAGAGATAAAAGTAACAATTAATTAAAGAGCACCAGTAAAAAATAACAGTATATACAGGGGGGTGCCGGTACAGATAATGTGTGGGGGCACCGGTTAGTTGAGGTAGTATGTATATGAAGATAGAGTTATTTAAAGTGACTATGCATAGATGACAACAGAGAGTGGCAGTGGTGGGGGGAGGGGAAATGTGAATAGTCTGGGTAGCAATTTGACTAGATGTTCAGGGGTTAGAAGCTGTTAAGAAGCCTATTGGATCTAGACTCGGCTCTCCGGTACCACTTGCCCTATGACTAGGGTGGCTGGAGTCTTTGACAATTTTTAGGGCCATCCTCTGACACTGCTTGGTATAGAGGTCCTATAGCAGGAAGCTTGGCCCCAGTGATGTACTGAGCCGTTCGCACTACCCTCTGTAGTGCCTTGCGGTCGGAGGACGAGCAGTTGCCATACCAACCAGTGATGCAACCAGTCAGTATGCTCTCGATGGTGCAGCTGTAGAACCATTTTAGGATCTGAGGACCCATGGCAAATCTATTCAGCCTCCTGAGGGGGAATAAGTTTTGTCATTCCCTCTTCACGACTGTCTTGATGTGCTTGGACCATGTTAGTTTGTTGGTGATGTGGACACCATGGAACTTGAATCTTTCAACCTGCTCCACTTCAGCCCCGTCGATGAGAATGGGTGCATGCTCGGTCCTCTTTTTCCTGTAGTCCACAATCATCTCCTTTGTCTTCATCATGTTGAGGGATTATTCTGGCACCACACAGCCAGGTCTCTGACCTCCTCCCTATAGGCTGTCCCATCGTTTTTGGTGATCAGGCCTACCACTGTTGTGTAATCGGCAAATTTAATGATGTGTTGGAGTCGTGCCTGGCCGTGCAGTCATGAGTGAACAGGGAGTACAGGAGGGGACTGAGCACGCATCCCTGAGGGGCCCCTGTGTTGAGGATCAGTGCGGTGGATGTGTTGCTACCTACCCTTACCACCTGGGGGCGGCTTGTCAGGAAGTCCAGGATCCAGTTGCAGAGGGAGGTGTTTAGTCCCAGGGTCCTTAGCTTAGTGATGAGCTTGGAGGGCACTATGGTGTTGAACGCTGAGCTGTAGTCAATGAATAGCATTCTCATATAGGTGTTCCTTTTCTCTAGGTGGGGAAGGGCAGTGTGGAGTGCAACAGAGATTACATCATCTGTGGATCTGTTGGGGCGGTATGCAAATTGGAGTGTGTTTCTGTGAAGATGTGAATGATGACCAGCTTTTCAAAGCACTTCATTGATTCATGGCTACAGACGTGAGTGCTACGGGTCATTTAGGCAGGTTACCTTAGTGTTCTTGTGCACAAGCATTATGGTGGTCTGCTTGAAACATGCTGGTTTTACAGACTCGGACAGGGAGAGGTTGAAAATGTCAGTGAAGACACTTGCTAGTCGGTCAGGTCATGCTCTGAATACACGTCCTGGTAATCCGTCTGGCCCTGTGGCCTTGTGACTGTTGACCTGTCTAAAGGTCTTACTCACATCAGCTGCGGAGCGCGTGATCACACAGTACAGCTGGTGCTTTCATGCATGTTTCAGTGTTATTTTGCCTCGAAGCGAGCATAGAAGTGCTTTAGCTCATCTGGTAGCTCTAGCCTTTAGCTCTGTGCCGATGCTGCCTGTAATCCATGGTTTCTGGTTTTAGTATGTACTTATGGTCACGGTGGGGATGACGTCATCGATGCACTTATTGATGAAGCCAATGACTGATGTGTTTTATTCCTCAATGCCATCGGAAGAATCCTGGAACATGTTCCTGTCTGTGCAAAACAGTCCTGTAGTTTAGCATCTGCTTCACCAGGCCACTTTTTTATTGACCAAGTCACTGGTGCTTCCTGCTTTAAGTTTTGCTTGTAAGCAGGAATTAAGGGGATTTGCCAAATGGAGGGAGAGGGAGACCTTTGAATGCATCTCTGTGTGTGGAGTAAAGGAGTAGAGGAGTAAAGGAGTAGAGGAGTAGAGGAGTAGAGGAGTAAAGGAGTAAAGGTGTAAAGGTGTAAAGGTGTAAAGGAGGAAAGGAGGAAAGGTGTAAAGGAGTAAAGGTGTAAAGGTGTAAAGGAGTAAAGGAGTAAAGGGGTAAAGGTGGTCCAGAGTTATTTTCCTTCTGGTTGCACATTACAAGTGTTGATTGAAATTAGATCAAACTGATTTAAGTTTCCCTGCATTAAAGTCCCCGGCCACTAGGAGCGCCGCGTCTGGGTGAGCATTTTCTTGTTTGCTTATGGCGGAATACAGCTCATTCAATGCTGTCTTAGTTACTCTGACTGTGGTGGTATTTAAAACAGCAGCGAAAATACAGTTAAACTCTCTAGGTAGATAGTGTGGTCTACAGCTTATCATGAGATACTCTACCTCAGGTGAGCAAAACCTCGAGACTTCCTTAGATATTGTGCACCAGCTGTTGTTTACATGTATGCATAGTCCGCCGCCCCTTGTCTTACCAGATGCCACTGTTCTATCCTGCTGGTACATTGTATAACCAGACAGCTGTATGTTGATAGTGTCGTCGTTCAGCCACGACTCCGTGAAGCATAAGATGTTACAGTTTTGAATGTGGCGTTGGTAGTTTATTCTTCCTAATAACTCATCCAATTTATTGTCCAAAGATTGCATGTTTGCGAGCAGAATTGAGGGGAGCGGGAGTTTATTCGATCGCCTCCTACTCCTCAGAAGGCAGTCCGCCCTCCGGCCTCTCTTTCCCTGCCTCCTCTTCACGCAGATCACTGTGCTCTGGGCCTGTTCTCGAGGGAGCCGCATATCCTCCGCCTCGGGCTCATCAGAGTCGTGAAAGAAGAAAAAGGATTCTGCTAGTCTATTGTGAGTAATCGCAGTACTGTCTAGAAGTTATTTTCGGTCGTAAAGATTATACCAGGTTATGTATCAATGAGATAATCATCATAACCATCATAAAGATTATACCAGGTTATGTATCAATGAGATCATTTAGATGAGAGGTGTGATAGTGGGGGTGATGTCAGGTCTATTAAAATAAATCTGGCACTTAATAAGCATCATGGAAAGATTTGGGTTACAGAAATGATAGAGGTGTCTTATCTACGGAAGAACTTATAAGCACACTTCAGGCAGGAAGATAAATTATAATATTTCCTATGAATATGGATGTCTGTGTTCCAAAGGGCACCCTATTCCCTATATAGTGCACTACTTTTGACCCAGAGACCGTAGAGAAAAGGGTACCATCTGGAACGCAATGATGATGGGTTGTGTTATATATTATTTTCTTCTTAGAGAGGAGTTTCTCTTCTGCATTAAATTGTTGGGATTGGTCACATTAAATTATGATGGAAATTCCATTTTGTTTTTGTCACTTTGGTTTTTATTATTATTATTTTCACAAGTATGTGGTAAAACTTCACAACTAAAGTAGAAAACTCAAAACAGATCATCAAAAAGGCTGTTTTTTATTAAATGTTTTATGTAAAGCACGTTCAGTACAAACACACAATCACACAGTAACTTTTTCACCAAACCTAATCATTGTTTCCTCTAGAAATACCTATCATATAAAGTAATTGCCTTTCACAATGCAGTGGTCACAATACTTTTCATATGATTCTCTTCTCAATAAAATTTAAAATGGAGATTCATTATTGTCTTTACTGGAGATAAACAAAAGAACGCTGCTGTCTCGGCCATAAACGGAAACACTACAGCCAAATGGGAGCCACTTAGAAAAAACACAACTCCTCCCTCATTTCCAAAAACCAGCCTGAAACTCTTTCTAAAGACTGTTGACATCTAGTGGAAGCCCTAGGAACTGCAATCGGGGCGATTTCGCCCTATTATAAAGTGACAGGCATTAGAAATCAGTGGTGTGCTAAATTACTTTTATTTTTATGGTTTGTCCTCGGGGCTTCACCTGACATTTCAGTTCTGTTATGCTCACAGACATTATGTTAACAGTTTAGAAACGTTAGGTATTTTCTATCCAATGGTACCAATTATATTCATATCCTAGCTTCTGGGCCTGAGTAACAGGCAGTTTACTTTAGACATAGCTTTTCATCCAGACGACAAAGTACCGCCCCAAAGAAGTTAACTGTTTATCCACAGAAAACAGGTGTAAAGCCATAACACGTGTTTTTCAGCAGCTGACTATGATTAATAATGTCAGAAGCCGCACTGAAGTCTAACAAAACAGCCCCTCTTTTTATCATCAATTTCTCTCAGCCAATCATCAGTCATTTGTGTAAGTGCTGTGCTTGTTGAATGTCCTTCCCTATAAGCGTGCTGAAATCCTGTTGTCAATTTGTTTAGGTAAAATAGCATTGTATCTGGTCAAACATAATTTTTAAAAGTTTACTTTTTTTAAAAGCTATTTTTTTCTGGAAGTTTACTACGGGTTGGTGACAGGCTGATTGGTCGGCTAGGGGACTTTACTATTCTTATGTAGCATAATGACTTTAGCTTCCCTCCAGGGAACTACACTTTCTAGTAGGCTTAAATAGGAGTGGCAATATTGTCCTCTATTATCCTCAGACCCCGTGGCTTGTCATTATTGATAGACAACAATCATTATTTACCTCTTCCACACTCACTTAATGGGATTCAAAATTACAATGCTTGTCTTTCATAATTTGGTCAGATATACCTAAATGTCTAGTGTCAGCGTTTGTTGCTGGCATTTCATGCCTACGTTTACTAATCTTGCCAATGAAAAATCATTGAAGTAGTTGGCAATATCAGTGGGTTTTGTGATGAATGAGCCATCTGATTCAATTAATGATCGGGCAGGTTGCCTTTTTGCCCCAAATTTAATTTAAGGTGCTCCAAAGCTTTTTTACAATCATTCTTTATATAATTTATCTTTATTACATAGTACACTTTATTAATTCTTCTTGTTCAGTTTAGTCACATGATTTCTCAATTTGCAGTTTGTTTGCCAATCGGTTCTGCTGCCTGAGTTATTTGCCATTCCTTTTGCCTCATCCCTCTCAACCATAACATTTTTAAATTTCTCATCAATCCAAGGGGATTTAACCGTTGTTACAGTCATTTTCTTAATGGGTACCTGCTTATTAGTAACTGGAATAAGCAATTTCAGAAACCATGTATCGCTACCACTGTATTATCGAAGGTATTGTCTAAGTGAGTTTCAGAGAGAGTCAGAATAGGAATGTCATCTGTTTCAAGCAAGTTATTTACTTTATGGCCTTGTTTCTCAGGCTACATATGTTAATATGATCTATTTGTAGCACTTTTCTGGGATGCTTGATTATTTTCATTGCTTTACTGATGAAACTTATCAGAGGTAGATTTACTCCTGTTATTTGCATTGGAGCTGATAGCGCTGGGTGAGCTGCAGAAAGTGGTCTTCCGACTATTGTACACCGGCTCAGTGCTAACAGTGTAACTCTGGTTTATAGGCTCATGATTACTGCTTACAATAGCTGTAGGATAAACAGATGAATTCGGTATTCAGAAGTAGACATGCTAATGTTATTTATGTTAGTACAGGGTGAGCTGCACACAGTGGACTTCCTACTAGGGGACACCACCTCATTGCTAACAGTTTAACTCTGGTTCATAGACACATGATTACTGCATACAACAGCTGTAGGATCAGCTGGGGCATCCAGGGCAGTAAGAGAGACATAAATTAGGTTAATTACATTGTGTCTTCCAACACCCCCTGGGATAAATGACATTTGCTGAAGCATTATGACAACTCAGTGACACAGTGGTAGGGATTAATTGAACTGGGCTTGGGTCATTTATAAGTCATTGTCTCAACGCAGCCTTATAACGCTGTGAAAGTATCCAGGAATGTAAATCATTTGGGTGGATCCCATCCTCCTTATAAAACAAGATTTGTTTACAGAAGGTATCAAAGATGTCAATACATTTTACCCCCACAGACCTGTGGTAGTCTGGTAGCCAGTTATGGAGGACTAGAATTCTGCTGAAACGTTCATTGCCACAATTTAGGGAGGGACAGATATTATGATGTGTTTCTTTGGTGTCAAGCAGAGACCCAATCAGTTCTTTAAAATCCATCTTCAGCTCTTCTGAGCTGCCCTTCACAATGTCATTGAATCCCACATGAAGTTTGATTTACTCAATTTCCTGATGCTGGTTTAAAGTGTTTGGGAGCAGCTTATTGATGCTCTGTACTCGTGCTCCTGGGTAGCACAGATTCATACCACCCCTCTGTCTTTCCCTCTCCCTCTCGTCCTCTCTCTGCCTCTCTTCATCTCTCCCTCGCCCTCTCTCTGCCTCTCTTCATCTCTCCATCTTTCCCTCGCCCTCTCTCTGCCTCTCTTCATCTCTCCATCTTTCCCTCTCCCTCGCCCTCTCTCTGCCTCTCTTCATCTCTCCATCTTTCCCTCGTCCTCTCTTCATCTCTCCATCTTTCCCTCTCCTCGCCCTCTCTCTGCCTCACTTCATCTCTCCATCTTTCCCTCGCCCTCGCCCTCTCTCTGCCTCTCTTCATCTCTCCATCTTTCCCTCTCCCTTGCCCTCTCTCTGCCTCTCTTCATCTCTCCATCTTTCCCTCTCCCTCGCCCTCTCTCTGCCTCTCTTCATCTCTCCATCTTTCCCTCTCCCCTTGCCCTCTCTCTGCCTCTCTTCATCTCTCCATCTTTCCCTCTCCCTCGCCCTCTCTCTGCCTCTCTTCATCTCTCCATCTTTCCCTTTCCCTCGCCCTCTCTCTGCCTCACTTCATCTCTCCATCTTTCCTCGCCCTCGCCCTCTCTCTGCCTCTCTTCATCTCTCCATCTTTCCCTCTCCCTTGCCCTCTCTCTGCCTCTCTTCATCTCTCCCATCTTTCCTCTCCCTCGCCCTCTCTCTGCCTCTCTTCATCTCTCCATCTTTCCCTCTCTCTTGCCCTCTCTCTGCCTCTCTTCATCTCTCCATCTTTCCCTCTCCCTCGCCCTCTCTCTGCCTCTCTTCATCTCTCCATCTTTCCCTCCCCCTCGCACTCTCTCTGCCTCTCTTCATCTCTCCATCTTTCCCTCGCCCTCTCTCTGCCTCTCTTCATCTCTCCATCTTTCCCTCCCCCTCGCCTCTCTCTGCCTCTCTTCATCTCTCCATCTTTCCCTCGCCCTCTCTCTGCCTCTCTTCATCTCTCCATCTTTCCCTTTCCCTCGCCCTCTCTCTTCCTCTCTTCATCTCTCCATCTTTCCCTCGCCCTCTCTCTGCCTCTCTTCATCTCTCCATCTTTCCCTCTCCCTCGCCCTCTCTCTGCCTCTCTTCATCTCTCCATCTTTCCCTCGCCCTCTCTCTGCCTCTCTTCATCTCTCCATCTTTCCCTCTCCCTTGCCCTCTCTCTGCCTCTCTTCATCTCTCCATCTTTCCCTCTCCCCCGCCCTCTCTCTGCCTCTCTTCATCTCTCCATCTTTCCCTCGCCCTCTCTCTGCCTCTCTTCATCTCTCCATCTTTCCCTCTCCCCCGCCCTCTCTCTGCCTCTCTTCATCTCTCCATCTTTCCCCCGCCCTCTCTCTGCCTCTCTTCATCTCTCATCTTTCCTCGCCCTCTCTCTGCCTCTCTTCATCTCTCCATCTTTCCCTCGCCCTCTCTCTGCCTCTCTTCATCTCTCCATCTTTCCCTCGCCCTCTCTCTGCCTCTCTTCATCTCTCCATCTTTCCCTCTCCCTTGCCCTCTCTCTGCCTCTCTTCATCTCTCCATCTTTCCCTCTCCCCCCGCCCTCTCTCTGCCTCTCTTCATCTCTCCATCTTTCCCTCTCCCTCGCCCTCTCTCTGCATCTCTTCATCTCTCCATCTTTCCCTCTCCCTCGCCCTCTCTCTACCTCTCTTCATCTCTCCATCTTTCCCTCGCCCTCTCTCTGCCTCTCTTCATCTCTCCATCTTTCCCTCTCCCCCGTCCTCTCTCTGCCTCTCTTCATCTCTCCATCTTTCCCTCTCCCTTGCCCTCTCTCTGCCTCTCTTCATCTCTCCATCTTTCCCTCTCCCTCACCCTCTCTCTGCCTCTCATCTCTCCATCTTTCCCTCTTTCTCTCTCCCTCTCATTGCTAATCTCCATCTTTCTTTCCCCCTCTCTCCAGCTCTCTTCCTCTTTTTCTCTTTATCTTTCTTTTTCTACCCATCATTCTCTCTTCCTATCATCATTCTCTCTTCCTACCCATCATTCTCTTTTCCTACCCATCGTTCTTTGTGTGTGTGTGTGTGTGTGTGTGTGTGTGTGTGTGTGTGTGTGTGTGTGTGTGTGTGTGTGTGTGTGTGTGTGTGTGTGTGTGTGTGTGTGTGTGTGTGTGTGTGTGTGTGTGTGTGTTTGTTGGCAGACTCTTTACAGCATTGCTATATTTGGTTCACGGTCAATCATGTTTGTGATTCAGCACCACGCCATGTTCCTTCAGGCTCCTCCCCTCTCATCATTCTCCTCTCCTCCCCTCTCATCATTCTCCTCCCCTCTCATCATTCTCCTCCCCTCTCATCATTCTCCTCCCCTCTCATAATTCTCCTCCCCTCTCATCATTCTCCTCCCCTCTCATCATTCTCCTCCCCTCTCATCATTCTCTCCCCTCTCATCATTCTCCTCCCCTCTCATCATTCTCCTCCCCTCTCATCATTCTCCTCCCCTCTCATCATTCTCCTAGCCTCTCATCATTCTCTCCCCTCTCATCATTCTCTCCCCTCTCATCATTCTCCTCCCCCTCTCATCATTCTCCTCCCCTCTCATCATTGTCCTCTCCTCCCCTCTCATCATTCTCCTCCCCTCTCATCATTCTCCTCCCCTCTCATCAAACTCCTCCCTCTCATCATTCTCCTCCCCTCTCATCATTCTCACTCCCCTCTCATCATTCTCCTCCCCTCTCATCATTTCTCCTCCCCTCTCATCATTCTCCTCCCCTCTCATCATTCTCCTCCCCTCTCATCATTGTCCTCTCTTCCCCACTCATCATTCTCCTCCCCCTCTCATCATTGTCCTCTCTTCCCCTCTCACCATTGTCCTCTTCTCCCCTCTCATCATTATCCTATCATCCCCTCTCATCATTGTCCTATCCTCCCCTCTCATCATTGTCCCTATCCTCCCCTCTCATCATTATCCTATCATCCCCTCTCATCATTATCCTATCCTCCCCTCTCATCATTGTCCTATCCTCCCCTCTCATCATTGTCCTCTCTTCCCCTCTCATCATTGTCCTATCCTCCCCTCTCATCATTGTCCTATCCTCCCCTCTCATCATTGTCCTATCCTCCCCTCTCATCATTGTCCTCTCTTCCCCTCTCATCATTGTCCTCTCCTCCCCTCTCATCATTGTCCTATCCTCCCCTCTCATCATTATCCTATCCTCCCCTCTCATCATTGTCCTCTCTTCCCCTCTCATCATTGTCCTCTCTTCCCCTCTCATCATTGTCCTCTCCTCCCCTCTCATCATTCTCCTCCCCACTCATCATTGTCCTCTCCTCCCCTCTCATCATTGTCCTATCCTCCCCTCTCATCATTATCCTATCATCCCCTCTCATCATTATCCTATCCTCCCCTCTCATCATTCTCCTCCCCTCTCATCATTCTCCTCCCCTCTCATCATTCTCCTCCCCTCTCATCATTCTCCTCCCCACTCATCATTGTCCTCTCCCTCCCCCTCTCATCATTCTCCTCCCCTCTCATCATTGTCCTCTTCTCCCCTCTCATCCATTCTCCTCCCCACTCATCCGTGTCCTCTCCTCCCCACTCATCATTATCCTCCCCTCTCATCATTCTCCTCCCCTCTCATCATTGTACTCTCTTCCCCTCTCACCATTGTCCTCTTCTCCCCTCTCATCATTATCCTATCATCCCCTCTCATCATTGTCCTCTTCTCCCCTCTCATCATTGTTCTATCCTCCCCTCTCATCATTGTCCTCTTCTCCCCTCTCATCATTATCCTATCATCCCCTCTCATCATTGTCCTATCCTCCCCTCTCATCATTGTCCTATCCTCCCCTCTCATCATTCTCCTCCCCTCTCATCATTCTCCTCCCCACTCATCATTGTCCTCTCCTCCCCTCTCATCATTCTCCTCCCCTCTCATCATTGTCCTATCCTCCCCTCTCATCATTATCCTATCCTCCCCTCTCATCATTGTCCTCTCTTCCCCTCTCACCATTGTCCACCTCTCTTCTCCTCTATTCTCCTCTCCTCTACTCTTTTCTCCCTTTCCTCTAATCTCCAGCCTTTAACACTGACACGCCGAGCAGGAGTTAGCTTGGGTAGAGGTGTGCGCTGCTTTTTGTCCTCCCCACTGCAACGTGAGAGTGTTGCCGGCCTGTGAGAGACATCAACGATGGAAAAGTAAACACTAAAGCCACCGAAAAATTGGTTCCTAGAAAAAAATATATGAATACTTATTCAAAAGTAATTTTCATGTTTTTTTTCGAGTGATGCCCTTGTGAATACAATCCTACCTCGACCATCATGTTTCAAAGAGGCCTCTTGGAAAGAGGAAATGAATAAGGAATCCACAAAATGTTGCTCGTTGCCGCTGTGTTTGCATAGTTTCCGTGGCGACGGTGTCTTAGAAACAACTTCTCTTATTCCTGTGACTTTTACCTCCAACACCAGGCAGGGAACACACACACACACACACACACACACACACACACACACACACACACACACACACACACACACACACACACACACACACACACACACACACACACACACACACACACACACACACACAC